>NC_081524.1:7043426-7343426 GCF_030273125.1 Centropristis striata | reverse complement strand
TCCGGTGTCTCCTCCGGCAGTAGACCGCCTCTGCCTCGCTGAATGGCCGAGTGTCTCTGCTGCTGTTAGGTCCTCTCTCTCTCTCTCCCTGCACACTGTCAACAGGGGCCCTCGGCACGGTCGTGTCGCCGGCCCGGGGGTAAGGGTAGGGGGGGTGTCTTCGGTGTCCCCGGTGTCCGCACACCACCGTTGGCACACGGTCAACGTATCCAATCGGATTTCAAGCTCCTGGCTGCTCAACGCGACGCTGTGGCAGTGAAAACCTGCTAGTTAGCCAAGTTAGCTCGCTGCTAGCCAGGCTTGGGAAAGTGGCAGGAACGGGCGAGAGGAACTGTCAGGATATCATCACAGCGGGGTCACTGAGTCCAAATGAATCCCTACAGACAGATGAGCATTAGCACACGGGACATAAATTGCTGTCGACGGCGGTAGCGGCAGTAATTAGCTGCCTGGCTAGCTCCGCTGTCGGATAGTTGGGATTCTGACAGACGACGGCTACTTTTATCGCGTCAGAAACAGCCGTTGACGCGGCCCCGTTCCCCCGGCAACACACCCCGACGACGGCGTCTTCTGTAGTTTGCAGCCCGGTGCCTGAATAAAGCTGTCAGCAGCGGGCAGGGTCCGCCGAGAAGTGTCAAGGTTTTCAGTCCGGTTGACAGATCAACTCTGCGGGGCTTCGGCAAGCCAGCTAAATATGGTGAAGTTGCCTTTCTGACACCGACAGGAAGAGGCGGGCTCTGTGTCACCACACGTCACAAGAATCAACTCCGCCTTCACCCAGAGGTAACCCTATGTTTACAGTACTATCAATACATTAATCTATCTATCGATCCATCTATCCATCTGTCTGTCTGCCTGTCTGCCTGTCTGTCTGTCTGTCTATCTATCTAGGAATACAAAAGTTTTGAAGCAATTAAAAAATAACCACTTATTGTGATTTCTTTTTTTCAGTGCAAGAACAGCAGACCAACATTAATCTATCTATCTATCTATCTATCTATCTATCTATCTATCTATCTATCTATCTATCTATCTATCTATCTATCTATCTACCTACCTACCTACCTACCTACCTACCTACCTTCCTTCCTTCCTATCTATCTATCTATCTATCTATCTATCTATCTATCTATCTATCTATCTATCTATCTATCTATCTATCTATCTATCTATCTATCTATCTATCTATCTATCTATCTATCTATCTATCTATCTATCTATCTATCTATCTATCTATCTATCTATCTATCTATCTATCCATCCATCCATCCGTCCGTCCGTCCGTCCGTCCGTCCGTCCATCCATCCATCCACCTCACGGATGGGCAACATAAATGCTGGAGGGGGCCACAGTTTTCATCGACACGACCACAGGGCCACATATAGGACCGTGCGCTTAACCAGATATGATTAAACTGCAATTTTAAATATGTTTGCAGTGCAGTAACTTAACATATTTCATGCTCAAATAGGAATACAAAAGGTTTGAAGGAAATAAAAAATAACCACTTAAAAAAATTATCAGACCACCCCTTGTTTTCTTCAATTTCTTGTTCATTTAATGCCTGGTACAACTAAAGGTACATTTGTTTGGAAAAATCTAATGATAACAACAAAAATAGCTGATAAGAGTTTAATTTAAGATCTAGTTTAATATCTAGACTTTTTCCATGGTTTTCTTGATAATAACCAAAAACATTATCAAGAAAACCATGGAAAATGTCTTGATATCAGATTCTAATTACACTGGCTATTAAAAGCAGGACCCAGTAGGACTTTGTAGGCTTCAATCACTTAAATCATTAGATGTAAATTGTTGCATTAGGAGACCAAATGCACGTTTAATAAGAAGACAAATTACACAATAAAAAAAACCATCTTATATGGGAATATTATAGGGGCCACTTCTTGTGGACTGAAAATCAATAGATTCATGAATATGAAATAAACCTTAGATATTTCTGGTTTAATAGTGACATACAGTCTGATATCTAGACACTTTCCATGGTTTTCTTGCTAATGATTTTGGTTACTATCAAGAAAACCATGGAAAATGGCTAGACATCAGCTCTTAAATTAAACTCTTATGAGCTATATTTGTCATCATTATATTTGTCCAAACAAATGTACCTTTAGTTGTACCAGGCATGAAATGAACAAGAAAATTGAAGAAAACAAGGATCTATGTGTATGTAACCAGGATGACTGTAATTAATGAATCAGGTTTTTATCAATTATTAGCTACACTTGTTTAAATATTGCATGTTTAGGGCTAAATCCCCCCTCTGCTGTAATGTAAAATGTGTAAATCTCATTTTTATTTTTTGTTCTGACTTCAACTAAAATCCGACAATACAGTAATGATGCTATAAACATGTAAAGAGGAAAAAAACAGCAACAACAGGATTAATAAAAAACAATTTTATTTTCTTTAAAAAATAACCCGCCCCAACAGAGTTCCCATACTATCACATACAGAGCCAAAATAATATGCTTCCATGTCCTTTCATTCAAATCTATTGGGAAGTGCTATGACAAGGACTGTTCTTGATCAGTGGCTTCAATATTGCTTAGTCAGACAGTGAGGCTGTGTGGAGAGGGGTGGACTCTCCGGTGTCCCCATGATGCATTTCCAGGGTGACTGCCATTTCGTCTCCCCATTTTGCAAGGTGCTTTGTGGCTTCAGTGAGTGAAGAACTGCATCTGGTTTCAGTGATACTGGGAAATGCCCCCCAGACTGATTTATCTTTTCATTCTTTTTTTTTTTCTGCACAGAATGAGGGGTAAAACACTGGCCCCAACTGTGAAAGGCCCGGCAACTGGTGAGCCAAAATACATAACAGGTTAATATTATATATTTATATATACAAATCACCTTGGACACAATGAAGGATCAGTAAAACGGTGTACAAAGGCATTTTGATTATGCAAGTTAATAAACATGATTTAAAAATCAAACTCATCCGATCTCTTATCCTTTGATCCCTTTCAGCTCAAAGGGTCTCTGACCATCAGACAAGATTTGAGGCGCTTAAAGGGCAAATGAGGTGGAATTTTGAGACTGTCTCCACAGTGCCCTCTTGAGGATACACTCTGACACTAGTCACAATATTCATAATAATAATAATAATAATGACAAAAGAAAAAGCAGTCCTTACAACCATTACACAATCGAGGCAAAACGACTGACAGGCAGTTTCGAGCGCAAGGCTCCTACCTCTAAAGAAACCAAAATAAGGTGGCTCAGAATATCCAGTCATAAAAAATAATTACATGCATTTTTTTCATAAATCCAGAAAGTGACTAGATGTGAAGGCAGGGCACATAAAGTAGGAGTAATAGTGGCCCACCCTGTCCATTGTAGCAATCCCCTATCTGTGCCGCCCATGCACACAGAGCACCAATAGGGATTGGCTAACACAAGCTAGGGGATTGGGGCAGGGGATGCTGCAGGTGTGTGATTTTAAAGTGAGAATAGACGGCAAGGGTAGGAGGTGATGATGGAGAGGGTGATGATGAGTGATAGTTTGGCTTGGAGGGAGATAAGGGGACAAGTGCATTTGAGGAGGTTGGTCTCTACATGCTAAGAAAGAGACGGAAAGGTCAGATATGTGTGTGCTTCTGCTGTTCAGGCTATGAGTTGTAAATGCCTGCAGAGGGAAGAGCTTTGTGTAAGAATGGGGATAGGTGTGTGTGTGTGTGTGTGTGTGTGTGTGTGTGTGTGTGTGTGTGTGTGTGTGTGTGTGTGTGTGTGTGTGTGTGTGTGTGTGTGTGTGTGTGTGTGTAGGTACGCAAACAGGTGCGCAGGTGGAAGTCTTGAGTGCACTGTGTGGCGTCATCTCCACTGATACATGCTGGAATGTGCAGAATGATCAGAGCAAGGTCAATCGCTGAATGAGAGTTCAGCTTTGCAGCACTTAAGTGATCAGACTTTTTATTTGCCTGCATTCAAATCTACAGAGGAGTGTTGACCTTGCCTATTGCCTTAGTTACCTACTTATTCTGAAAGCTATGCAGGTGTGGGTGTGAAAACTTCAAACTAGTCTGTGTCAAGCTTCGGGACAGACAAGTCTCACCGTTTTTGAAGTAAAATAAATCGATAAGTAAATAAAAAAAAGTGCCTCGTAAATCCTAAAAGAGCAACGCATACAGAGACGAAAGATTATCTTCCTGTTTAAGTGCCCCTTTTCTATTGGTTGGCATCACTTTTGGCTGGTTAATAATGCTGGTTTAGGTGCATGGGGTGCAAGTATATTTGATACACTCTATGCAAATGGTCCCTCTATTGTTATGCTAAGCTTGCCTCTATAGGCTAAATCTCTAAGGGACTGGCCAACCAGCACAGAGAGTGCGGCAGGACTTCTCTCCTGTATCTACGATATGCTACACCTGCTCTTTCTGTCTCTGCTAATATAAAGACCAGAGGGCTAGTCTCACATGTACTAACAAATCTTATGTGCAGGACTGGTGGCACCTACATGCTAACACTAAGTGCTAATGTACCATACCTCAGACTCCTCAAGGCAGTTTAAAAAAATAACATTATTCAAAAAACATTAAAAACATGAATGTAGTTCATGACAACGATAAAATGATACTTGTAAGTGTGCGTGCCCAGTACCACCCCCTGGAGGATCCCCATTTTAAGGGGCTTGGAACACTGGCATCCGGCATTCGGATGGGTGAAGAGGCAGCATCGTGGTGGCAGTTAAAAAAGTTTTTTGTGATTTTTTTTTTTTCTCTTTTTCTCGCCTATTTTCCTCCCATCCGTATTGCATACTTACATACACAGGAGTGTGAAGGTAGCGCACAATACAATTACATAATAATACCCACGTTTAAAAATTCTACATAAAAAGAGCAATAGTCCTGGTAAAGTAAAAACAACAAAATGACAATAATAGTAATATTCATAACCGTTTGAGTGCATGAGGCTGTAGAGTCTGCCTGTGTTTTACAGGTGAAGGGCCTTATGTTTCTTGGGCTTGGGTGAATGACTGGCAGGTCTGTGGAGTATGTGTAGTGGGCAGTCATTGGGAATAAGGGATGGGGATGAGGTGGTGGTGGTGGGACATATGCCCACTCAGGTAGAAATGAGGTGGGAGGGGTCGATGGTGGCAATGGTTGGTGGAGCTCAGGCGAAGTACATGGTCCTCAGGGTGTCGTGGTGGATCTGAACAGCTTTAGCCAGCGCCTGGGGGTCCCGACCGTTACTCTGACCAGACACATGGCTGCCCTCTCCACTGCAGAGAGAAAGAACGACGATTAGCGACGCTTCATATGTGATTATTGGAACTAGGGTTGTCAAAAGTATCGGTAACGCTTTATAATAAGGTCCTTAATAACCATTAATTAACAAGTAATAAGGCATTGTTCTCGCTTTAGATCCGGTAGTTGCAAAAAGCATAGTTAACTTATAATAGATGAGCAATAAAGTATATTTTAATATCAATAAGCAAACAAAATAAGATTAATAAAGGCATGGCAAAGACATAATGGGTGGGTCATGGGTGTTTGTAATGCCATTATTAACACTTATAACAAGCTTATAAACACTCAATAATGTTAATAAGCATTATTACTTATTAATTAATTAACTTGTTAATTAATGGTTATTACAAGGACCTTAATATAAAGCGTTACCAAAGTATCGATACTCAAAAAAGTATCGACACTAAAACGCTGTATCCGGATACGATACTCATTTTCAAAAGTATAGTAGTTGCACAACTGTTTTTTATTATAAATATTTAACCTCTGGTTCTGTTCATTTTAACATGTTGCATTTTTCTTGTGAATAAAAATATTTCTGTGAAATTTTGAGGTCTTTGTTTTTATCCCAGTGGTATCGAAAATGGTATCGAGTATCGAATATTTTCCCGAGTATCGGAAAAAAATGTGTTACATCGAAAAAAAACCCTGTGTTACATCTTTTATAACCGCACTTACCTGTCATGTTCTTTGTCCACGAGATGGTAGCGGGCACGGAAGGCCACGAGACGAGCATAGTAAGCTGGAGCAGGGATGGAGACTGAGCGGGTACAGCGCACGTACGTGTGGCACAGCTGGTAAGTGAGAATCTGCAACTCATCAGCCGTGAAACGATTGTCGTCCCATAAGACGTAGTAATGAGACGGCCGGCTGGTACCCTGGACACAGAGAGAAGGTGACAGAAATTAGATGAAACAAAAGGCTATTGGGAATTTATTCTGAGATTTTAAAAAGCTAAATAATAGAGCACCAGAGAGCACTAAAACATTCAGTTTCTGCTATTATTACCTGTATGCCTGCGTGGCTGCAAAGGTAGAAGTCAAACTCAAAGGGGTGAGTGATGCTGGTGTCCACTGTAGTCCCTGCAGGTATATTCCCACTCTTCCCAATCTGTCAGAACAACAGAAAACACAAGATCATAGTTAAATAGATGAAAACAAGTAACAATGAAAAGACGAAATGGGTGATTCTCATGAAGTCAGTCTAAACTATGTCTGTGAGGATTATAAGGACATACTTTATTAAACTAAATATATTTCACTTTTACATGAATGAACAATATAGCCATAATGAGGCACAATTCATTGTTTTGTGTTAAAATTATATTTTCTATATTATTGATTCACAAACTTTTGACCGTAATGCATCCAGATAAAAAAGGTCATGGTTTCCCCACACTTATATACAATAAATATTTAATTAACTTCATCAAAATAAATACACATTTGTTTAAAAATGTATAATTTAACAGAATATAATCAAATATAATGTCTTTTAACAATGTATAAAGAACAAAATCTGAATGAAAATTGCTGAGAAAAAATGGTTAAATGTTATAGTAATGATAGAATTGTTTGCATTAAAATGTGTATATTTTAATAAAATACATTTTGGGATTATCAGCTACCCTTGAGCATATTTAAGTGCTTGCCAAGAAAAGAAAAAAAATGTTTTGTTGTTTTTTCATTTTAAATTGTGTTACGGTAATGAATTTTGCTCACAGTGTCTCTAAAAATGTCAGAAATACCTTAAGATTTTTAAATAGATTATACATTCATATTAAACAGTGACTTTAGATTGTATTTGTTATAAAGGGACAACGAAAATATGTATTCAATGCTCTTGGATTTTTGCTATGAGCTGCACCATGTTCATGAGAATCACCCAAATCATTTTTAATAATGTGTTAGAAATGGAAAGCTTACCCTTTCAGACTTGTCAGCACAGAAGAGGCGTGTGTGGTGGCGTTTCTGCACCACAATGTAGGTGATGCCTGGCTGATAGTCTTTCTCCAGCTTGATGCACGCGTCTCTGATGGCCAGGAGCTCGTAGTGGAGAATCTGCACACCACAACATTGTTTATTAGTACTAGAATTTTATAGAAAAAAAAAAGCTAAATTGCACTTTACTTTCAGCCATTTTTACATATTTAGGACAATCTAATGGAGTCTAGTATATCAGCCATCACTTTAGGCTACCAATGATTGACCAATGACCAAATCAAATCAAATCAAGTCAAATCAAATCAAATCAACTTTATTTATAGAGCCTTTTAAAACGGTGTTAGCTGAAACAAAGTGCTGTACATGGCAGGACAGACCAACAATAAAAACAGAGAACAAATAAAAACAACTAAAACAAAGTGAGTTTCATGCTGGTTAAAAACCAGTAAATAAAAGTGGGTTTTAAAATGAATCTTAATTTTAAAAACCACAAAGAACAGATAAAAACAAATAAAAGAGTTGTCGAAATAATTCTGCAAAGTTCGGCTTTTTTAAAAATGTTTCATTCAAAAAAATTGAGAGCAGTGAAGCTTAAAGTTTTTGAAAGTTTGATAAAATGCTGCAGTTGTTGTGGTCCATACATGTTTGATATCAGTTCAGTTCAGTTTGACTGAATACTTTGTTGGTCAGTCTGTGGGTTTGACTCTCATTGTGGAGTAATAAAACGACTGAATTGAGATGAATAGACTGAGAATTTTCTCTTATTTGACAAAACAATTCTTGATTGAATTTAATTTTGGGGACACAAAACGGTTAAATCGCAATATATTGTATCCTCACGATATTGCTAAATGCCTAAAATCACAATAATGTCGTATCGTGACTCAAGTATCGGGATAAAATCGTATTGTGGGGCCTCTGGGGATTCCCATCTCTACCAATGATGCCATCTTACCTGTGGCAACTGTCCCTCAGGAACTCCATCTCTGTAGAAAATGATCCTGGTGGGCTTGAACCGGGTCGACTTGTAGAACTGAATCAACAGTTCACGCACCATGTAAGACAAGTCTTCAATGATCTCCTGCCTGGGTCTCTGGACTCGCACTGTGGCACAGTATCTGCTGGGATGAGCATCCATACTGCCTACCACCTGGAAGAGAGAGGGAGGAAAGAGTTGATACCCACTGGTCACACATATGCAAAAACTGTATTGGGTATTTTGAGTTGATTTGCTTAAAGGCTCACGCCAAAATGTATGATGCCGAAACAAAGGAAATCACGTTAATAGACTCAATCTCAATTCATTTAATCATCAGAATCACACAACCAACTGGCACATTTGAAAGGCGGGTTTTCTTGAAAAACAAAGCAAAATGATTAGAAAAATGATCGTAGAATTTTACTATTGATCTTATCATGTGTGACGAACGCTTCCATCAGAAAAAAATTACCACATCTAAGCTCAAAATAGAGATAGTTCATAAAAATCACTTTATTCTACATGTCTCGTTTAAAATTCCGCCAAAAATAAACTATTTTCACGAACCAGATCTTTAAAAAACATTAGATTCTTCACTCCTCAATGCAACTGGGAAGCCAAAAATGACTCAGCAGAGACAAACAGTCACCTGACAAGAATTCAGTGAAACCTCAACAGAACTGCAGTCTTTAAAAATGTAAACAGTTCAACATGTATAGTATGTGGAGCCCCATTTTTTACGATATTGGTAACACCTGTAGTCACTTGGCAATATGTTTTTTTTCCCATAGTGGTGCAGGACTTATATATTGCAGTGCAAAACAAGGTCACAGTGAGTAAAATGTGGCAGGAGGGAAAAAAAGCCTTGAAACAGCTCAAGGTTCAGAAGGTTAATCTTTTTATCGCCATCATTTGTCCCATTGTGTACATTTGTACATTAGTGTCCCCTTGTGGCTGTCACTGGGAAGTATAAAAGGCTTGACATCGACCTTTACATTTTTCTTCCCTCAAATTGTTCCACTGCACTACAATCTACAATTTCTCACCAGTTTTCTCCTCAGTGAGGAGGAACACAGACCCACTCTCCTCTCCCATCCTCTCTGTGTGCGTTTGTCATAATTGCTAGGCAACAACACAGCCAACCACAGCTGAGCTGAGGTCAAGGGCGGACGACGGTTGACGTCATTTCCTTTTTGAACGTGAGTCAGTGATGAGCCATTTGTTTCCCTTTATCCCTCACTAGCTCCTCTCGCACTACTCCCGTTATCCTCGTTTGGCCTCATTTTTCGTGCATCCGAGTCTCAAGGAACAGTCCAGATTGAGAACAGATGCAGTTTCTTCTCAAATGGACTCTCACAGCAGCATTTGGCCCTCATTTAATGCATGACAAAAGAAACAAAACAAGCCACTTCAACAGTCCTCCAGGCTAATCTGCTTGTTAAGAGTTATGAACACCGTGAGAATACTCAATCGGTGGTGGAGGAAGTATTCAGATCCTTCACTTTAGTAAAAGTACTACTACCACATTGTGAATGTACTCCACTACCAGTAACCTCAACATCAAAATGTACTTAAAGTATCAAAAGTTTAAATACCCGCATGCAGAATGGCCCCATTATTACATACAGTATATTCCAAAGATATTACTGTATTATTATTGATATGGATTATTTAAAGAAGTATTTTACAGTTGTCATGGTAGGGCTAATTTTAACCACTTACTATACTGTTTTGCGGTTTCAATTGATCCTGTTTTTCATGTTAAATCTTGACTTGAAATTTAACTAGTAACTAAAGCTGGCAGCTAAATGTAGTGGAGTAAAAAGTTCAATGTTTGCCTCAAAAATGTAGTGAAGTAGAAGTTAAGTACCTTGTACTTTAGTATAGTACTTAGGTATAGTATATTTAGTATAGTACTACATTTAAGTGTACATAATTAACTAAGTATATCAAGTATTTCCCCATCTGTGGTGAAAATAAAAGGTATTAAATCTCTTCTGCCTTAAACATAATATTCATGTCTGCAGGATTCTTCTTCTACCAGCATCGCTGTGCGCCATGCTCACCCAGTGCCACTGTTACCAGGCAACCACAACCATGTGTGTTTGCTTTTCTATGACATCTTGAGGTCATTTGCATTATTTACATGCCCTTGTTGTTTTTCTTTTATTTGTCTATAAAAAGGTAATGCCCCTGCCAACTTAGCATCTAGACTTTCATCAGAGAAGCCGCACTGCATTAACATTTTTCCCTCCACTTTGTATAACAGTATACATATGGATACTAGGCAACAAAAAAGCTTCTATGGCTTCGGAAATAATTAAAAAATAGAAACCAAGGCTCAGATCCACAATCTATTGTTGCACTCGTAACCATTATCAAATAACCTGCACTTTATTTTAATTAATCAGATGATCATTTAGCCTCTAAATAACAAGAAATAACAGTATATAGAATAATAGTAATAATCACTAGTTACCAGAGACAAAACCACACACAGTGAGCTTAAACCTGCATGCCCAGATTTGGGTAAAGCTTTATATTAAGGTCCTTGTAATAACCATTAATTAACAAGCAATAAGGCCCTTGTAAGTCCTTACAAGATGCTTATTGACATTATTGTGTGTTTATAAGCTTATATAAGTGTTAATAATGGCATTACAAACACCCATGACCCACCCATTATGTCTTTGCCATGCCTTTATTAATCTTATTTTGTTTGCTTATTGATATTAAAATATACTTTATTACTCATCTATTATAAGTTAACTATAAGTTAACTATGCTTTTTGCAACTACCGGATCTAAAGCGAGAACAATGCCTTATTACTTGTTAATTAATGGTTATTAAGGACCTTATTATAAAGCGTTACCCAGATTTGTGGCTGGATTCAAATGTCCACCCTCCAGACTTGCAGACTTCAATAGTGCGTACAGTGATGTGTTCACCATCATCACATCAAGCCTGCGAGGGCGTGAGGCTGTTTATTTAGCCGCTGATTGACGGGCATAAAAGTCTGCTTCACTCATTACTGTGGAAACGTTCAAGCAACAATCTTGAACACAGCGTGTCCCTGCAGATAACGAGATGTAAATCCCATACAAAGGGTTTTTCTTGTGAGTAAACAAATGATATTCATATGTTTCTATACAACATAGAAACAGTACAGAAATGTTTGTAAATAAGAATCAAACTATGACAAAATAAACTGGGTATTATTTATTTGGAAGATGTTCTTTTGTATTTTTTTTCAGCCATTTTTCTGCCTAGATAAGATGAATAAAATGCATTTTGCCACTATAGTCTTTACCTCTTCATCGTTCTGTATTATAATGTCTTATAATCATAAAGTTTTAATGAAAAAAAGACTGAAGTCATGGTCTCTGGGAGCACTTCTGTGACCCACGTAGAGTGTTGATTTTATGACTTTATGTGTATACATGCATATTTTATTTTGTGCGGGCAGTGCATTTTATTTATTTTATTTTTATATTTTTTATTTTATCATTTTTATTTTATTCTATTTTTATTTTATCTCATTGTGTTTTATCGTTCTAGCGTCTACTTATCTTTTTATTGTGCTTTTATTGTCTATTATCTTTTAGTGCAGCACTTTGAAAACCTTGTGTTTGCTTAAATCGTGCTATATAAACAAAGTGGATTGGATTGGATAATGTGGTTGAATATTATTTATGGCCAATGTGATTCATAACACAGTAATTGTTTAAAACATTAGTTTAGTTTTTTTTAGTTGGAAATTGGAAAAACTAACATAATGGCATTGTGGACTGGTTGACCTGTAGACCTCCCAGGACCCAAGGTTATTATACGATTATTATACGTATTATACGTTATTTAACGAAATAACGAAAACCAGAATTGGAAAAAAATTTTGTTAACTGAAATAAAAATAAAAACGAGAGTTTTTAACAAATGATAACTAACTGAAACTGTATTGTGAGGTTACAAAACTAACTAAAATTATACTGAAATTGTCCTTAGTTTTCATCTTTGTCAACTTTTTTCATTCGTAAACCTTTTTGGTTGATATGAAATATATTTAATCTATCTGGTTTTATGACTTAATAAACTTATTGGGGCTGAGATGGATAATAAAAAGAAATAAAAGGCAGCATTTATTGTGACTTTTTTTAATCTTGCACCAAACAAATACCTCATTACAAAAAAAACCTAAAACTAATAGAAACTAAATTAAAACTAAGCATTTTCAAAAAAAAAAAAAACGAATTAAAACTAGTAAACTCACTCTAAAAACTAATTAAAACCAACTGAATTTGAAAACAAAAAATCAATTAAATTAAATTAAATTAAATTAAATTAAATTAAATTAAATTAAATTAAATTAAATTAAAACTAAAGCTAAAGAAAAGAAAAACTATTATAACCTTGCTCCAGACTAACTTTTTGCATTGGTTGCACTGGTGCGCCTAACTTTTTTTTTTTTTTTAACTATTATAACCTTGCCAGGACCACGCATGTAAAGTTTGCAAAGTTGCAAGTGCATTGAAGTTCAGAGATTTGGATTCAGCCTGTGTGACATGCAGTGGTTGCACATTCCCTTCATTTTCTGAGACTGTGTTAAAGGTGAAGTAACGTTGTCTAATGAAGGTGATATTTGTGAGACTTACAGCAGTAATGGAGGGCTTCTTGCCATCTCCAGCAGGGGGGTGCGTGACGTCTGCTCCCAGGAAGATAACCGGCTGCTGGAACACTGCTGACCTGAGAGTGCACATGGAGGAGGAGATTCTAATTACACTGGCTATTAAATGCCGTGTGTGGGGTTACTTTGTAGAATTGTGCTATCATCACAGGATTAAATACTGAGATGGGTAAACATACAATATGTCACCCAGCAGGACTTTTATAG
Organism: Centropristis striata; assembly: GCF_030273125.1. NCBI lineage: Eukaryota > Metazoa > Chordata > Actinopteri > Perciformes > Serranidae > Centropristis > Centropristis striata. The sequence continues at coordinate 7,330,345 of NC_081524.1, read as the reverse complement.
GCTTCAATCACTTAAATCATTAGATGTAAATTGTTGCATTAGGAGACCAAATGCACTTTTAATGAGAAGACAAATTACACAATAAAAACAGCTTATATGGGAATATTATAGGGGCCACTTCTTGTGGACTGAAAGTCAATAGATTCATGAATATGAAATAAACCTTTTTAAGATAATTCTGGTTTCATAGTGACATACAGTCATGGAAAAAATAATAAGACCACCCTTGTTTTCTTTAACTTCTTGTTCATTTTAATGCCTGGTACAACTTAAGGTACATATGTTTGGACAAATATAATGATAACAACAAAAATAGCTCACAAGAGTTTAATTTAAGAGCTGATATCTAGACATTTTCCATGGTTTTCTTGATGATGATTTTGGTTATTATCAATAAAACCATGAAAAATGTCTAGATATCAGCTCTTAAATTAAACTCTTGTGAGCTATTTTTGTTGTCGTTATCATTAAATTTGTCATAAACATTATCAAAAACATTATTAAAAACGTATTTATTCTCCTTGGTGGTCAGTCCTAGCTAGGCAAGAATCCTTGGCTTTTTACTTTTTATTTCCTTTTTTTTTTAAAAAATTCTAATTCTGTTTTTAAATTTACTTTTTTTTATTACTATTTTATTGTTTTAGTATACTTTTATTGTTTTCATTGTTGTTATTTATTACTATATTTGTGTGTGATTTTATTGTATTATAACAACTGTACAGCACTTTTTTTGTCCAAACAAATCTACATTTAGTTGTACAAGGCATTAAAATTAACAAGAAAATGAAGGGGAAAAAATGGTCTGATCATTTTTTCCATGACTGTATGCATAAAATTTCAGTCCTAGGTCTTATATATGTAGCTATAACATATGTATATGTATATATATCTGTATATATAGCTTATATATGTAAGAGAAGTACAGTCTTATTAACATTCTCACTGTTGTCCCAACTAATTCAAAAGCATTCAAAAGAAAATTTTACCTTTGGTGAGGCACCAGGATGTTGTTGATGCCTCCCAGCTTCACATTGATTTTGAGGCAGAGGTTGGAGAGGGTCTGAGGGGACGTCTTCACCACGTTCTTCACCTGGACACACTGCGTGGCCATGCCCAACAGGGTGTCTCCCACACGCTTCACCTCGGCTGAAGGGGACAGTTTGAAAACGGGACATGAAGAACACCTACAGGACTGAGATCTGAGATTTTTTTTTTTTTTTAAGTTGAGCTTTTAAACAATCTGACTTAACCCTCTGGAGTCCATCTATTTATTGACAATATACATGTTTATACTAAATAAATAACTTTATTTATATATGATATGTAGACAAGCTGAGAAAGCCAGTTGAAAGTGCATCATAGGAGCTTTCACAGTGTGCCATTAATTTTTCTAGACCATTTTAAAACGTGAATTTTCTTTCTACAATGAAATCTATTACTATTTTTAATTCATATGCAAATAGACTGTTTTGCAGTTTTATTATTTATTATTTTTTCTGCTGTTTTTGTGTGTATTAATGGTAAAAAATAAAAATAAAAAAAATGGTACATCTCCATAGACACCTGTGTCTTTTGTTTGTATTTTCGGTTCCTGGCAGCTTTATACTTTGTTAATTAAAATAAAATGAAAAATCTGTCTAATAGCCGAGTTTGTGTGGAGAAAAAGGAGCCATGCATGTGATGTAAGGACAGATTGAAGGATGCTAAAAAGATACAGAATGCATAGGAAGTTGACAAATTTGAACCACAATCTCCTGGACTTCAGAGGTTTAAGGCTTCTTGGTGATGAAAAATGAACGTAGCCTACCATAGACAGGAGTTTTTCCTGGTAGGATGACGATGATGAGCTGCAGTCCAGAGTAGGTGTTCTTCAGGTGTCTGAACATGGGCTCCACGCTGTCCGCTCCCTGGGCGTATTTACAGAAACATGGCTGGCCCTGGATGGGCATCCCAGCGTCCTTAGAGATCTTACGCAGCTGGTCCGTGAAGTTCCTGAAACGGAACCAGATTAGTTAAGACAAAATTCAGCAAACATTTCAACTTTTTGTGTGTCATGTCTACGTTCTTATCACCAACTCAGACGCTTTTTCAGGACCCCTTGGTGTTACTTTTTAACACTTGGTAGCGCTGTGCGTCAGACTGTGATGCTCCACTACAGTATGTCTGCTGTTTTAAACATGTGATCAACACTGAAGAAAAAAACAGATCCTCTTGGTTATTTTAAGGCAACAGTTCCCCTTTTTTCCTGTAAGTCGCTTTGGATAAAAGCGTCTGCTAAATTACCAAAAGTAAATGTAACAAAACTACTTGATTGGGTTTAGGTAAAGATCAGAGTTTAGGTCAAAATAAGTATGTTTGTTACAAAATCAAGTAACCTAAGAGAAGTAGTCAAATTAACCCTCAGGCCTGTTCAAATTTGATGCACACTTATACTGCTTAGCACATAAAATGTGCTCCTAAAAAGCAAGCTATAAAAACTACTTTTATTGTACTGATTTTTTCCCCTAAAAAGTAACCTATTTTTTTTTATATCAAACACTAATTGATTTTTGAATATTTTAACCCTTTATCTGCCAGGTTTGTGTTATGATGCCACCATTTTTATAGACCTGGCTGCAGTCACAGCTGTGTAAATAATCTTTTTTTTTTCATGAGTTTGTCATGTCTCTCTAGATGGATTCATCATTAATGTGATTCAAGATTATCCATGTTTAGATTTATTTGAAGCAGTTTGTGCTTGTATGTATGGATCGTGTGTATAAATCATGTTTTTTCTCTGTATGCTGAATATGGTCAATGAATGAATAAATGACACAATCTGGTGGAAAGTAGTAAAAATGATCAATTCCCAAGCCAACGCCCAGATTGACACCCAGATTTAATAAAATGCATGAATTATGCTTTAATGTAAGTGAGATCAAAAATGTCATTTTGAATGGGTTTCAATGGCTCAACCTGAAGAGTGTAACTATTGTTTGTACACAGTGTATTTTAGCCTTACTGCAGGAGCTGAGCTGGAAATAACAAGATCAAATACAAATATACAATCTTGCCAAAATTCATGCCAAATGCATGAACACAGCCAAAAGTATTAACAAATGAAGAATGAAAAGCCCTTAAATACACTCAACCTGCCCTGAGGGTTAAATAATTAAATGCTGACTTATGGACATAAGTTGACACTTAACATTTGAGACTTAATGCCGTAAAAATTATATGGGAAAAGCAAAAACTGCGCAGTGATAAAAGGCGTCATTACTTTTTGTTATAAAGTGGTGTGTTACTTTTCCGCCATTTGATAATAGCCGACGGATCAATTTCATACTTTATTGTTGCCATGCACATCACAAAATATTATGGATTATATTATAAATAAATTAATGTGTTTTTAATATGCATTTTTTTCCTCTTTATAGCAGCTAAATAAAAATGGATCTAAAGACTTACCACTATTGCACGCAAAACAGACAAATTATGTTATAGGGAAGGTTATTTAAGTTCCCACTGTTACTATTCATCAGTACTTACTTGAGCACCTCTTCTCTGCACTGTTTCTGGGGGGCAAAGCAGGCAATCGCCCACACTTTGATCTCAATGCCGTTATAAAACTGCTTCCCCCTCATGTCCCACACACCCTGGTTGGGGGTTGCTATGGCACGGTTCTGTGGAGGAGAGGACCAGAGTGAGGAACGTTTGAAACAAATCAGATCAAGTGAAAAACTGTGTGAGGAAAACTTTTGTTTGCAGTGTCTCTACAGGTGCATCACAATAAATTAGAATATCATAGAAAAGGGTATTTATGTCAATAATTCAATACAAAAAAGTGGAAATAACACATTATATAGTCCCATTACACACAGAATGAAACATTTCATGTCTTAATGTATTTAATTTCTTCTAATTATAATGATTACTTCTTACATTTTATGAACTAAAATCCAGTGTCTCAAAAAAAAAATTATTACAAAAGACCAATTTTAAAAAGTATGTTTGATATGGAAATGTTGGCCTCTCAAATGTATGACTTTTTATCTTATAATTTCAACTTTTTATCTCAAAATTATGACCTTGTATCTCATAATTTTGACTTTTCAATCTCATAATTTTGACTTTTTATCTAATAATTTTGACTTTTATCTCATAATTTCGATTTGAATCTCATAATTATGACTTTTATCTCAAATTTGGATATTATAAAAGACCAATTTTTTTATTATTATTTCTTTTTTATTAAGGAATAAACAAAGAAAAGAACAGTGGATTACTTAGGAGCCACAATATGAAAACAAAACACTAAAACACAATTCTAGACAACAAAGACAACAAATCAGACATAATTTACACACAAATGACATACAAAGAATAATATAAAGGATAACCACAACAACAAAAATGAAAACAACGATACACCAGTACAAAGCCACACGGCGAAAACAGACCGACAAACATACGATAAAAAATAAAAGACCAATTTTAAAAGTATGTTTAATATGGAAATGTTGGCCTCTGAAATTGATGTCCATCTATATGACTCAATACTTTGTTGGGGCTGTTTGACTTGAACTACTGGAAATGGACTTTTCCATCATATTCTAATTAATTGAGATGCATCTGTATCATCACTCACAAATTGCTCCTTTCTAAAAAAAATAATAATAAATGAAGCATGTATTACCCGTCCTCCGTACTGCAGGATGGGGGCAGGAAGCACCCTGCCCGTCACCTCAGCCATGTCATCTTTCACCTTGATCCCAAATTCCTGAATGTACGGGTCCAGGTTGAAGTTAGCGTTCTTCATCTGTGGAGAGAGAAAAACCATCCGTCAGATCTCAAAGTCTTAAATTAACGAGTCATATCTTCCTGAACACTGTTATTACAACTCACCAGCCTGCTGATCTCCTCTTGTCTGTCGGGTGCAGAGCGAGCTGTGGCTTTGATCATCGTGGAGGTCTGATTATCTGTCAGTTTCTTGATGCACCGTTGTCCTGCTACAATGTTACACACCTGGAACATGCAAATAAGGGTGCAAACACTGGTTATTCACATGCATTCATCTTGAATGCATCTCAAAATAATTTAAAGAACTGTATCAAGGCCTGTCACGATTACACATTTTTTTTGGACGATATATTTTCAAAGAAACTATCACGATAAACGGTAGTAACGCTGTATCGGTGTTGTTTTAGTTTTACAACAGCAACAATTTTTTAAATCTTGAGAATATTAACTATTGGAATCAGAGGTAGACCAAAACATCGGCCCACCAATATAACAGGCCGATATTTGCGTTTTTTATTTGTATCGGCTGAAAAAAAGAAGAATGTTTTTTTGTTAATAAGTGTTTCTTTTTTTGTTTAAATTATTGTAACTTATTGTGTCATTTTTATCATGGAAATGGAGGGAGAAAAGGCAATATCAGCTTCAAGAATCGGCACAAAAAATTCGGCAGCACATATCGGGGATCGGTAAAGACTGATGTCAAAATAATCGGTATTGGCATCGGCCTTAAAAAACCTGTATCAGTCGACCACTAATTGGAATTTAAATGTGGAGAATAAATATTAAAATATCCTAGATAAATAAAACATGAATAAATAAACTACAACCAAAACCAATAAAGGAGACTTTCAGACTCAACAAGACTAACAAAACATTGCAATGAGATAATAATTACATATTATATTATTTTATTATTAAAATAACATATAAACAGCTGCAGTGGCTGCTTGGGAAAAAAAATTTCGTCAATTCGTACTGCCTGTCAAGCATTTGCAGCATCACACAAAAAGTCAACATATTGAGTCCAGAAAAAAACTATCGTGTCTATTTTTATATATTGAACGATAAGTCGATATAATAATTATCGTGACAGGCATAACTGTATTACAGTTCCATCATCCTTTAGGCGTTCCTCACCTCCAGAGGCAGGTAGGTGTGCTTCTGCTCCTGCCCCACCTGTAGACAGGGTAGGTGGGGGTATTTTAGCTGCAGGTTGTACTTCTGCTTGAAGTACTGGGCCACTGTACATTCTACTGTCTGCCCACTTTCGAGCTGGAGGGGAAACCTGGTGGACAAGACAAGAAACATGAACTTCTTTATGATCTGGTGAAAAGATGAAGAGGTTGTCTTTGCTGCTGCACGGCCTGTGTGTGGTGCATCAGTGACCTTTTACAGAAAAATGCCACAGTCATCGCAACGCATCACTTGCCAGCTGAGGATTTGCTGATTCATCCAGGTTGACTTTATGAATTATAACAATCACAACTTATCAGACATACAGTCATGGAAAAAAATCTTATAGGACCATTTTTCTTCAATTTCTTGTTCATTTTAATGCCTGGTACAACTAAAGGTGCATTTGTTTGGACAAATAAAATGATAACAACAACAATAGCTGATACGAGTTTAATTTAAGAGCTGATATCTAGACATTTTTCATGGTTTTCTTGATAATAACCAAAATCACTAACAAGAAAACCATGGAAAATGTCTAGATATCAGCTCTTTAATTAAACTCTTATGAGCTATTTACCTTTAGTTGTACCAGGCATTAAAATGAACAAGATATAAGATAAAACAAGGGTGGTCTAATCATTTTTTCAATGACTGTATTTAAGTTTTGTTACTTAGTTTGACCAGAAGCCTTAAACAGTATGATATTAACCCTCTGGAGTCCATGAAAGCGTAGTAATATGATTTTACTTTTTTTTGCAGAGATTTTTCTGCAAAGAGATTTTGCAGTGTGCATTCAGCATTTTTAATGTAATCCTTGTGTTCACTGTTTTTTCGTGTGTTTTTGTCATTTCATTGTGTGTTTTTATGTGTTTTTCTGTGTTTATTATGTGTGTTTTTGTAATTTTTGTGTTTTTGGTGTGTTTTTGTGAGTGTTTTTTGTATTTTTTGTGTGGTTTTGTGTTTTTTGTAATTTTCTGGTGTTTTTTTTGTGTTCGAAATGTTGATCCAATAATTGAAAATAAAAAAAATAATAATTTGGTCATATAGGTGAGGTTGTGCTGAAAAACTCAGAATGAAAAGGAGTCAAAAATCAACAAAATAGCTCCAAACTCCAAAGGGTTAAATAGTGCAAAGAGGAAGCAAGACTTACTGCTTTATTTTTATTTTATTAACCAAGCTTCCTGTCAACCAAATATAGTTTCAGCCCTAAAAGTGAATATACTGTAAGTAGAATTCTTGTTTATGTAAGAGAAACCTTTGCTACTATATAATGAGGGTTTTTCACTGCAGAAACTTTCCAGGGGATCAAGATCCTTTTAAAGGAAAGCAGGAACTTTGCCTGCATCAGCATGAAGTAGAGATTAATTTAGTTCCTTTAGGAGAGTTCCAGGTGCAAAGAAAGTGCCAAAAAAATGAGTCAGATAAAGAGAGACAGAAGGAGAGGCGGCTGTGAGGGCCACTGAGTGACAAAGAGTGAATAAGAGAGACGCCACTTAGGCAAAAATAAATATCCATAAAACACTCAGACAGGCGCTGAGTAGCTTCATTCCAGTAATTTAAACATCAGAAACATGCAGAGGACAACACGGTGACTGTTTTGCTGTTTCCTTGTGTGTGAAAATGCATTTGAAAATGCCACCACTTATTATTTTTATGTTTTTTTAATCTTTCACTGTTTGAAATCCCCTAATATTTCTGGTTCTTCAGATGAAACAGAAACAAAGGCAGGAATGTGCAAAGGGGAATTTACAGTTCACTTCCTTATATTTTGTTCCTGTGGCTCCTTAGTGGCTGAAACAAGCTACACGATGATTTCTAGTGAAAGCTGGTTATACAGTCATGGGAAAAAAATATCACACCAATCGTTTTCTTCAATTTCTTGTTCATTTTAATGCCTGGTACAACTAAAGGTACATTTGTTTTACTACTGTTTTATGGGAAACTGTCTGGTTGGATAGTTCTGCTAATTGTTATTTCTAATCTTAAAGAAATAGTTTTGGGAAATGCACTTCTCTGCTTTCTTGCGGAGATTTAGATAAGAAGATCAGTACCAATTCTTCTATCTGTCCTGTAAATTTAAGGCCACAGCCAGTTAGCTTAGCTTAGCATAAATGGTAAGAATAACTCACTAACAACCAAGAAGTAGTCCAGTTTATAATCCTTTCTTGAACTGCAACTTATCATTTTTACGCTGTTGTTTTTAACCAGAACAAACCTGACTAGATGACTAGACCTCGACCAAGGCCATGCCTCACAATGTTAACAAAAGAGAAAATATTTTGGGTATTCCTCTAGTTATTTGGATGCACTCCAAAATGTAATAGGTTCTTCCTTGGCCCATGTTAAATCTTTAAAGTTTCCTGAAAACTGGGCCTGTTGTTTTTACATAATGCTGTTGACAAAAACAGACAAACTAACCAATAAACGAACAATCCGGATGTAAAACATAACATCCTTGGCGGAAGTAATTTGTGAGATTTAGAGGTGCTAGTAGGTGCTAGGCCATGCTAAGCTAAGCTAACAGGCGCCCTGCTGTAGCTTCTTATCCACCATACACGCTTGAGTTGTGTTGATTTTTCTTCTTTTTTATTTCTTTTATATATAAGTTTTTATTCTTTTTTCTTTCTTCTTATAGCAAAGCAAATAAGACCCATATACTATGACATGCAGATATACAGTCATGGAAAAAAAATAGACCATTGTTTTCTTCAATTTCTTGTTCATTTTAATGCCTGGTACAACTAAAATATAATGATTTTATCCTATAATTTCAACTTTTTAACTCATAATTTCAACTTTTTATCTTGCAATTATGACTTTTTATCTTATGTCAACTTTTTATCTCACGATTTTGACTTTTTATCTCAAAATTATGACATTTTATCTCATAATTTCGACTTTTTATTTCATAATTTACACTTTTTATCTCATAATTTTGACTTTATCTCATTTTTTCAACTTTTTTTATCTCAAATTTATGACCTTGTATCTCATAATTTCGACTTTTTATCTCATAATATCTCATAATTAACAACAAAAATAGCTCATAAGAGTTTAATTTAAGAGCTGATATCTAGACATTTCATGCTTTTCTTAATAATGATTTTGGTTATTATCAACAAAACCATGGAGAATGTCTAGATATCAGCTCTTAAATTAAACTCTTATCAGCTATTTTTGCTGTTATCATTATAATTATCCAAACAAATGTACCTTTAGTTGCACCAGGCATTAAAATGAACAAGAAAGCAAGGAGAAAACAAGGGTGGTCTAATATTTTTTTACATGACTGTATAAGCAGATTATTCTAATAAAGAAGATGTATGAATAAAGATAAACTAGGGGTGTATTTGATAATGTCTGCATACTTACGTTTGGTGGCTGGCAGGTCGTCGGGTGACGTTGCATACACGATACTTCCTCTTCATTTGGCCACAGTGGGTCACCTCCACCTTCAGGCCTGGTTATGCCAAAAACAAATGGTGTAAACAAGCATCAACGCAAACAAACACAGAAAGTAAGACATGCTCATTAAAAGTGATTGAAAGGGTGATTTTGCTGATAACAAATGGCAGTAAGTTATGTACAGGTGCATCTCAATAAATTAGAATATAAAAGTTTATTTATGTCAGTAATTAAATTCAGAAAGTGGAAATAACACATTATATAGATCCATTACGCACAGAATAGAACATTTCAATGTCTTAATTCATTTAATGTCTTCTAATTAGAATGATTATGGCGTACAGACCTAAAAATCAGTGTCTCAAAAAATGTAATATTACAAAAGACCAATTTTAAAAAGTATGTTAGATATGGAAATGTTGGCCTCTGAAAAGTATATCTAGTAAGTCTATCTTATAATGACTTTTTATCTCAAAATTATGACTTTTTATTTTATAATTTTTACTTTTTATCTCACAATTTTGACTTTTTATCTCGTAATTATGACTTTTTATCGTATTTCAACTTTTTACCTCATAATTTCGACTTTTTATCTCATAATTATGACTTTCTCTCATTTTTTCAACTTTTTTTTATCCCAAAAGACCAATTTTAAAAAGTATGTTTAATATGGAAATGTTGGCCTCTGAACAGTATGTCCATCTATATGACTCAGTGCTTGGTTGGGGCTGTTTGACTTGAACTACTGGAAATTGACTTTTCTATGATATTCTAATTTATTGAGATGCACCTGTAGATCCCATCACTGAGAAGAGTTTTAAATGCATTTCCCAGCTGTGAGCCAAGAATCTGCAGACAGAGTTATGAGTGTGTACATTTATTTTGGTGTTGAGGGTTTATAATGGAGGGTTTGTGATGCACTCACTGGTCTGTAGCCCACCTTTAATCTCCTTGGTGAAGCGGACCCTTTGCGAGTCGGTGAGCGTCTTCGGCTGCTCGTCGATGTTACGAATGTCCAAAACTTCACACATGAACTCAATTACAGGCTGAGCTTTGTAGAAGGCCGTGGCGGACACTAGGGGGAGACAGAGAACAGCAATAAGACCACAACAGTTTATGAATGTGCACAACTTTAATGAGCCTTTGTTACAATTTAAGGGTCTCATCGAAGCCAATTCTATGTTACAAGCAGCCAGTAATAACATACAAGTATGATGTCATAATTATGAATCATATAATGGACTGGTGTTCAAATTCTCTTTGGTGCTAGCGTAGGCCTGTGCGATATATATATCGATTTAAAAAATATATCAATATATTTTAAAATGTGATATGATTTTAACCATATAGTGTATACCCGATATAGTTCAATTTTTTTTTCTTTATATATAAATGCTGCCCTTACTTGGGTTTGTCATTTTTTTTTTAATTTTAGTTATTCTTTTCTCATATTAATATATTTATTTCAGAAATATGTTAATCTGGAACAGACAGAAGTACTGTATGGATGACCCTGTAATGCTGTTTTTTACTTTATCATTTAATGTTTTACTGGGTTTTACTGGGTCTAATGATTAGTTTGTATTACTTATATTTCATTACGAAACTCCCTGGTGGATAATTTCTTCTTCTTTTCTTTTTTTTTTCTATTTGCTCTTTTACATATGCCTACCTTTCCCAGTTTGTTCAAAATTCTCAAATGTAATACACTTAACTTTCTGTATCTTGATTCTTGTTTTGCAAACAAAAAATCCTTGATTGTGAGTGGCAGAAAATACTATTGTATATTGTCTGAAAGTAAGCACTGTATTATAATGCTCTCACAAAATAAAAATAAAAAAATGTAAAAAATATATATATTTATTTCATAGGCTATTTTTATTTAAGATATTTTTTATTTAAATGTGCACTTTATGGAGCTTTGATTTTTATTTTTTAAAAGGTACTCCTGTTATACAGTATGTATGTTCACTTAAATAAATGGTTTCAATAAAACTACTTGTGTCATATTTGGCTTTGACTGAACATTTGCTCTCACTTTGCGATAAAATATCAGGACTTATATATTGTATATCGATATTCAGTCTTAATATACCGGGATATGACTTTTGGTCCATATCGCCCAGCCCTATCCTAGAGTGAATTTTTTTTTTTTTCATTTCTAACCCACCATCTCTGACCAGTCATGCATTTTCAGTAAAAACATTGAGATCACTGTCTGCACAGATTCACTCCAGTGACTCACCATCAATGTTAAGCATCATCTTCCACATGGCGGGGCGCACAGACTGGTGGAAGCCAAACCAGACTTCCCTCCCCCCACCCAGTGGGTGGTAGTATCCTTCAGGTGGGGAGAAAAATGAACGGCCCACTGGAGTGTACCTAATGGGAGGAGGTGGAAATGATGAATGTGCAAAAAGACTCGACGTAATTCAAAGCATGACCTCAGCATGACTTCATGTCCAGTAAAGTTGTCATCTCATAAAAGGGAGGTTTCAGAATAAATCAACTCTTGAAATTCGTTAGAACAAAACAGAGAAAACCTGCATGGAAAAACCCCACATTGGGAGTCACAGGGTTCACACAGCTTCTTAAGAGTCAAATTCAAGCAAATTTAAACAAAGTAGCTCAACAAAACATGTCCAGATACTAAAAGCTTCACTGCAAAAAAGGGGTATAAAAACAAGGTAAAAACACTAAATCTGAGGGAAATGATCTTGCTGCATGGACAGATAATTTCACTTGACAAGATTTCTTGAATTAATATTAGATGTTAAATCTAGAAATAAGCATGTTGAACACAATAAATTAACTCTTAAAACAAGATAAATTATCTTCTAAATCATATCAGTTATACCAGATGACGTATGTAGAGCGACAGAAATTGATGTTTACATAGCCGGACTAGCCCATCTCTACGTTGAGACTCAAATGCTCAATTCTGCTTCTGCAACGTTTTTCTGCAGCATGTTCTGACTCTGGCTGCTCTGTAGTTTCAGCTCACAGTCTACCGGCAGTGTTGATGTGTGTGAGAGACAAGGTTATAATAGTTTTGGATTTTTCATTAGTTTTAGTTTTAATTTCGTTGTCAATTTTTGTTTTCAATTTTAATTTAGTTTTAATTAGTTTTTACAGTGAGTTTGCTAGTTTTAATTAGTTTTTATTTTCTGGAAAATGCTTAGTTTTAGTCACATAAATGTTGCCTTTATTTCCTTTGTCTTGTCCATATCAGCCCCAATAAGTTTATTAAGTCATAAAACCAGATAGATGAAATAGATTTCATATCAACCAAAAAGGTTTACGTATGAAAAAAGTTGACAAAGACGAAAACGAAGGACATTTTCACTGTAATTTTAGTAAGTTTTAGTTAGTTTTGTAACCACACAATACAGTTTAAGTTAGTTATCGTTTTTCAAAAAACTCTCATTTTTATTTTTATTTCAGTTAACGAAAATGTTTTTTCAATGCTAGTTTTCGTTATTTTGTTAGTTTTCATTAACTATAATAACCTTAGTGAGAGAGTGTTGGAGGGAGGGGGGTTGCTTGCTGCTTTGCTTCTCCAGTTCTCGCTTTCTGCAAGATTATTTATTTTTACACCTTATCCCCCCTCATGTCATTCAGCCACACACATCCACTGATTTTATGGTCAATAGACGAGCTGCTGGGGGTCTCTCGGCGGCTCCGCTGTCCCCCGGCTCGTAGTGAGATCACCGTGGTTACAGCAGCGAGCGGTAGCGGGGCTAGTTGGTAGATTAGGCTTTGGCTAAATCCTGTCGGAAGCAAGGCTAAAACATCCTTTTTGGTGGTGAAACAGGAGTGTAAAGTCAAACGTTGTTCTTCTTTTAAAATAAACCTTGGCTCTAAACTATCTAGAACACTGTCTACAGCTAGATCAAAAGATAGCTTCGCGTCTGCTGCAGCCATGTTGGATCGGTAAGAAAACTACAAAACTACAAGCGTCCGTCTGTCCAATAGTACGCGTCATCGTCTCGCCGTCACTCCCCGTTCTGTGATTGGATCCCTAAAACAGGGCTAAGAATCGGCCATAGACACCAGACTGTCTGCAGGTTTGAAATGAAATTGAGCGCGCAAGGCAGTATGGGTATACCCAGGCTACATCACATCTACATTGTTTGCAAAATCTTGCAAATGAAAATAAATTAAAGCAAATAGTCTCCCTCATGACTCGAGAGAGCAAAGCAAAAATTAAAAAACGCTGCCTTAACATTTCTGTGCCCAATTCAGCTCAAACATCAAACAAATATGATCTTGGGATCATTTCTTTCTAATATTTGGTTAACATGACTAATTGTGTGGTTGAAATAGCAGATTATGTTGAAAATCAAGCATTTTCCAAGGGGTATTTTATATTCAAGCATTTTCTGAACCTTGAAATCGGTTAAAACGAAGCATTTTCCAAACTCTAGAGACTTTGTAGGAAGCCTGGAGGAACATCATGTAATAATCTGTAACAGACAAAAATGAGGACTATTACCAAACTCTTTTACAAACATCTGAGGCTCTTTTTTTTTTTCTTCTCTTTGACCATTTTCAGGTCAAGTCCTCAAGCCAGTTCTGGTGATTCGCTGCCCAGCATTGTTCTTTCACAATTTCACACAAGTCTCAGCTAACAACTTTTGTTTAGTGACTCTGACCCCTGGAGCTACGATGGTCTGATGCATGTGAAAGGAACAGCCCAGTTAACCTTTCTGGGCTGCACGGTTATTATGCCAACATCTTTACAATCTGAATTAAGATTTGCATGTATAGAAAATAGCCAGTTAGCCGACTAAACTACTACTTGGCAGGAGTAGGTGTTTTGCAGTGTGTGTGTGTTTGCAGGGCTCCAGAGTGCGACCAATTTGGAGTGCAACTAATCATTTTTCTAGATCACACTGGTGCACCTGACGCTGCCCGGGTGAAAACGAAAATAGCACTTGCGTATAAGTCCTCTCATATTCTCTAATGGGCTTTTTTTTTTTTACTTAATAAATATCCTTAATAAATCTGCATGCCGGAAATAACAGATCATGGAAGGAAAAAAAGCTTCCGTTGACTTCTGACTAAAAGGTAATAATATTATCGGTTTGTGTACCTGTATATCTAAATAAATAAAAACTTTTATTACAAAAAAGAAGGCATTTCACACTAAAGATGGTGGTAACTTGTAGTTGGCATTACAAGCTTAAATAGATTTTCTTTCCAAATTTCATTGCTGTATGGCCTCTAAGTCATGGAAAAAATTATTATACCACCCGTGTTTTCTTCAATTTCTTGTTCATTTTAATGCCTGGTACAACTAAAGGTACAGTTGTTTGGACAAATATAATGATAACAACAAAAATAGCTCATAAGAGTTTAATTTAATAGCTGATATCTAGACATTTTCCATGGTTTTCGCCTGTGCATCATCTCTCTGTGTTCTCCCGTGCATCCTGGCTTTCTTCACTTGCGTCTAAATCCTCTCATACTCTCTACTGTTTGTTATTTTTTGCTTTAATAATATCCATAATAAATCTGCATGGTGGAAAAAAAGCTTCTAGAACGATTTTTCTTTTCCATTATTATAAATGTAGAAAGATGTTTGTGGTCTTTTTGTTGTTTTTATTTTGCTTCGTGTTTAATTTGACATTTTTTTCCACTTTTTTACTATAATAACCTTGATCCCAACATAGACATACATATACAGCCACTGATAAAAAATTTTTGTAAATGGACAGAGTAATAATAAGACAAATAAAGAAATAAATAAAGTAAATAAAATTACAATTATAATATAATATAATATAATATAATAATAACCTTGGTCTGGAGCCCTGGTTTGTGTCCGTCTGTCTGTTCTGGTGTAACTAAAAAAGAAAGGGCTCCTATAGCGTACCTCATAGAGGCCAGGTGGCGCATGGCCACGTCAAGGGCTTGAACCGAGTCGAGGGGGACCTGCAGCCGACCGCTGACCAGAGTCTCCTGCAGCAGGCGCCATGACACTTTGGCCAGCCAACGGATGGACACCTTGAAGATTCGGTCTTTACCCTCACCTGGGATTGTTACCTCAAAATCCACCTAGAGACACAGAGGGCGGGAAAGGGACAGGCACGGAGAGGAGAGCCGAGGTAAAGAACAAGGCTGCATGTGGCAGAACAGGTACCGCAAATAAATGAAAATTAACTATTAGAAAGAAAAGCAAACTATCAGGCTGCACAGTATTATAGAAACCCCATTTCATACAGAATCCATTATTCAAGAAGACATTTAATCTGAGTAACGAGGAATGGTTAAAGATACAATCAACTACCAAGTAAAATAGAAAGGAGGATGGGGGGAAACTGACCCAGTAATACAAAGGTTTTATTTTACTCCTTGTAATGAGGTTTGACCTGTACCTGTGAGGTATTTAAATGTCTTATGACTAAAAGGTTTGTGTACATGTAAATAAATAAAAACTTTTATTACAAAAAAAGAAGGCATTTCACACTCAAGATGGTGGTAACTTGTAGTTGGTGTTACAACAGCACAAGCTTAAATAGATTAGAGAAAATCAACACAACCCAAGTGTGTATGGTAGATAAGAAGCTACAGCAGGGCACCTGTTAGCTTAGCTTAGTTTAGCGTGGCCTAGCACCTTCTAACACCTCTAAATTTCACAAATTACTTACTTAAGGATGTCATGTTTTACCCATTACATTTTGTAGTGCATCCAAATAACTGGAGGAATACCCAAAACTCAAATGTGTATGGTAGATAAGAAGTGACAGCAGGGTGCCTGTTAGCTTAGTTTAGCATGGCCTAGCACCTGTTTTTGTCAACAGGATTAAGGAAAAACAACAGGCCCAGTTTTCAGGAAACTTTAAACAGTATAACATGGGCCAAGGAAGAACCTATTAAATGTTGGAGTGCATCCAAATGTTAACCTCTTATGTGCAACCTGTGTCCACATTTGCAAGGTTTTAAATTCTTCATTAAGCATGTTTGTGGTTTGTAAGTAAAAGTAAACAAATTTTCAAAAAATGTTGTGAGTTTTTTGTGTTCAAATTGTTGATCGTTGATGTAAGCCAAAGTGAAAAAATAATTATCAGGTCATAAAGGTGAGGTTGTGCTGATAAAAAAAAGATATCAACACGACATGGTAAACATTGTTTTAAGTGGTGTACACAGGCAGATTGAAAAGGATTCAAAATGGCCAAAATAGCCCCAGACTCCAGAGGGTAAAAAGGGGGTTATAAACTGGACTACTTCTTGGCTGTTAGTGAGCTATTCTTACCATGTTTGCGAAGCTAAGCTAACTGGCTGTGGCCTTATATTTACAGGACAGATAGAAGAATTGGTACTGATATTATCTATCTCTCCACAAGAAAGCATTTCCCAAAACTATTCCTTTAAGATTCGAAATAACAGTAAGCAGGACTCTTTTTTTACTCAAACAAAGGCTCTCTAAGCAGACAGTTTCCCATAAAACAGTAGGCGTTATGAATACTGTGCAGGACATATGTGCCCTGCAGGAGATAAATAGCACCTTCTATTCAGTGTTTTCCATTTGTCCCTTCCTCCCCCTCGAGAAACACTGCAACTCCTGTTTGAACAGGGCTTAATATTGACTTTATTGATCCCTGAGGAGAAATTAGCTGGTGATAAGGGCATTGTGTAACAGTGTAAAAGGGAAACCACTGCAAATATCTACCTTCTCACTCCCAATAGGAAGCGCTAGCACCGTGTAGATGTTCTTCTTGCCGTCATACACCGGCTTCCTGTCGCCAAAGAGCTGGGGCTTGAAGTGTTGCACCATGTATTCCACCACCTCCCTGTAGGAACACGAAAAAAAAAAAAACACAGTATGGGATTAACAAGCGCCCAGAAACCAGAACGCTCTGCCAATTAAACCCAACGCCTGATCAGGAAGCTCCATTGTGATCGGTGGGGGGAGCACTACTCAAGATGATAGAATATTGATCAAGCAGGATGCAGCTGTTGGGTGCAATATCTCATGGTCACAGGGGTAAAGGCAAGGACAAAAAGAGCCAGGGAGTGGGCGGGGGGCCACCTTTCAATGCACGGTGCCTTGGCCTTCACAGAGGAGTGGGGGATGAGGAGAGGCTCTGAAAAGAAGAGGTCAAAGGGCTTGACCTTTGCATGCCTTCTTGGAACCTTTGTCTTAAAAATAAAAAAAGAGAGAGAGAGACCCTCTGAATGTTAGAGAAGGTGGCACGAAAACACACGCAACTTTCAGGCTTTCTTCCATTGAATTTCAAGTTTTCTGAACAAACAATTGTTCAGTTGCAAAAAGGAGATTACCGAATTGTTTATTTGTTTCTATTCACACTCTATTCCACTTGACACTGTGATTTTCTGTAAAGGATTAACAAAGGATCTATCTATCTACAGTCATGGAAAAAATTATCAGACCACCCCTTGTTTTCTTCAATTTCTTGTTAATTTTAATGCCTGGTACAACTAGGTACATTTGTTTGGACAAATATAATGATAACAACAAAAATAGCTCATAAGAGTTTAATTTAAGAGCTGATATCTAGACATTTTCCATGGTTTTCTTAATCATGATTTTGGTTATAATCAAGAAAACCATGGAAAATGTCTAGATATCAGCTCTTAAATTAAACTCTTATGAGCTATTTTTGTTATCATTATATTTGTCCAAACAAATGTACCTTTAGTTGTACCAGGCATTAAAATGAACAAGAAATTGAAGAAAAATGGTTAATTTAATAATTTTCCCATGGCTCTATCTATCTATCTATCTATCTAGCTATCTATCTATCTATCTATTCACATCCTTGTTAATTGGGAAGAAAACAAAGCACAATGACTCTCCTTGAGTGTTCTCTTGTCTTTCTGCAGAACTCTTTTTACAGACAAAAATAAATGTCAAGTTGCTCCCTTCAGGTTTGGGGAAGAGGAATCAGTTGGTCTTGAGGAAATATGCAAAGACAAATAATACCTTTAATTCATTAAAGTTGCAAGTCTAAAAAACAACAACATGTCAACAATAATGTCACATCTGGTTTCAAAGGGAAACAAACAACAGATGTCATTTTTGTCCAAAACAAAAAGAAAAACAACCTTCTGTTATGGTTTTCTAAACTGAAACAGACAGATTCTCATCATTTTACAACCATGCATCCCCATCTTTCTAGATGGTTATTGATGATTCTCCAATGGGCCAAGGCCATTAGTCAGCCACACATGGACAGTAAATTGAGAGTTCATGGATCGGACCGGTGCGAAGACACAAAAACAGCTTTAGCCGTTCCTTTCCTGGTTCCCTACAGGACATGAGATCGACTTGGTAATGAAGTATCGGTTCTTGTGACATCCCTACTTCATACGTGTTATATTTCTGCTTCGCTTGTCCCCGACACCTGACACACGTCTCCACACAGAAGAAAACTATGGAACATGATAATCAGATCTTGTTGACAGCCAGTTGATGGTTGGACACAACATTTTAGGTAACACTTTAGACTAGGGAACACATATTCAACATGAATTAGTTGCTTATTAGCATGCATATAAGTAACATATTCGCTCTTAATTAGTCATTATTAAGTAGTTATTAATGCCTTATTCTGCATGGCCTTATTATACAACCAGTAAGACATTAACTAAGAGTTTTCCCTCAATAACCTCAGAATTATTGCTTATTAGTAGTAAGTAAGGAAGTTGTTGTATATGAGTTATGATCTCAATATGCTTTTACTTTGTATGGACTTTATAATTCTCTACCTAGCGGTGAACGAAACCATGGAAACGGCAAATAGCCACCTTCTCCAGACCTTTGACGTGACTGGTGGCTCCTTTTGGATGATTGGATGAGGATTGGTAGATTGTCAATCATTACTCTACAAAGCGGGTCACTGGTAGACTAACATTGGCAAAAGTGACCCACTTTGTAGAGTAATAATTGACATTACAATCTACCAATCCAATCATCCAAAACAGGGATGGGCAACTTAAATGCTGGAGGGAGCCACAATTTTTCACCGACACTACCACAGGGCCACATATAGGACCGTGCACTTCACCAGATATGATGAAACTGCAATTTTAAATATGTTTAAAGTGCAGTAACTTAACATATTTCACGTATAACAGTAAAAATAGGAATACAAAAGGTTTGAAGCGAATAAAAAATAACCACTTACTGTGATTTATTTTTTTTCAGTGTAAGAACAGCAGACCAACATTAATTGCAAGAAGTAATTTTTTGCATTTTTACACAACACTTTTAAGATTTCATGCTCATATGCATGTAGTTGTACTGAGGGCCACTTCAAGTGAGGGTGCGGGCCTTTTGCGGCCCCCGGGCCTCCAGTTGCCCATCCCTGATCCAAAAGAAGCCACAAGTCAAGGTCTGGAGAAGGTGGCTATTTGTTGTTTCGATGGTTTCATTCACGGCTATATAGAGACTTATAAAGTCCATAAAATAAGCAATAATTCTGAGGTTATTGAGGGAAAACTCTTAGTTAATGGCTTACTGGTTGTATAATAAGGCCATGCAGAATAAGGCATTAATAATGGCTAATTAAGAGCCAATATGTTACTTATTTGCATGCTAATAAGCAACTAATTAATGTTGAATGTGTTCCCTAATCTAAAGTGTTACCAAATTTGAGTCTAAAGCAGAGAAAGCTGAGTAAAAGGCTAAACGGCATTCATGCCTTCGTGGGTTAATTGTCCTACATCAATGATGACAGATCACAGTTATTGAGTGGAATGTTGCTATTACCCCTCAAAGGCAGACGAGTCTTTTTAATTTAAAAGAAGTGGCTCTCTGGAGAGCCATGACAAGAATCTGCAAGACAGACATCACATTCCCTCCTTGAGTTTTGTAATTTATGTTTATGAACCGTTTGTTGCTTGGATTACAGTAATAAATGTGACAAATCGTGACCACAGCAACTCTCATTTGTTTTTAATTTGTTACAGCTGAAAAAAATACTGATGCTTGTTAAGCAGGAAGGAAGCAACAGACTTCTTTTTTTCTTTTTTTTTTTTTTTTTAAATAAACCTGCTCCGCTGAGTCTTAGACAGAAAAAGCATATTCTTTCCAACTAATAATATTCTTTGACCTCCTCCCAAATGAGTAACTTTTGACACAAACAATTTGATTCACAGAGCATCTGACAGCAAATGATTCAGCTACGCAATACAAGGGCTTCTTCAAGCTCACTCTGATGCATAAACACCCGCCAAGGTGAAAGGGTCAGTTAAGTTAGATTCATTTCCGACTCCACCATCTGTCCAGTCCGGTGACTCGGGCAGAGCGAGCACAGGAGGAGACAGCTTCCTCCTGCTTAATATCATCTGAAACCCATCCATACTAAATTCAGTTCATTTATGCCTGATTCTGCACAGAAGTATGGTTTTCTCTCTCTCGCATTACTTTTTGCATTTCAAGACGTGATGAGGAGTAACACTGGTTATGATCTTCATAGAGGCTTTTTATCTCATACAGGGATGGGCAACTTAAATGCTGGAGGGGGCCACCATTTTTCATTGACACTACCACAGGGCCACATATAGGACCGTGCACTTAGTCAGATATGATGAAACTGTAATTTAACCCTCTGAAATCTTGGGCTATTAGGTCCATTAAAAATCTGTTAAAAGATCTTTAACATGGCATGTTTGTATCAGTTTTTTCTTCGCAACCTCACCTATATGTCCTAATAATTCATTTTGAACCCAAAAGAAACAAAAGAAAACATAAAATCTGACCTTGAAAATTATGTTTCACACACACAAAAATGTGCATGTGCATGCAAATATTAAAATATATGCAAATATAACGTATAACAGGTAAAATGAGGATAATCTCTAGTTCTATATTTTTATACTAAATATATTTGACATTATCTCCGGTTTTGCTTGGCCGAATATCGTTTAAAAAAAAATCTGGTATGGAGTTCAAGCCAGAACTTTAGAGGGAAGCTGATGGCAAGATTTGACGTTGCTTCATTTTTATGTTAAATATGTTTACAGTGCAGTAACTTGACATATTTCATGCTCAAATGCATGTATAACAGTATAAATAGGAATACAAAAGGTTTGAAGCGAATAAAAAATAACCACTTATTGTGATTTATTTTTTTTCAGTGCAAGAACAGCAGACCAACATTAATTGCAAGAAGTAATTTTGTGCATTTTTACACTGCATTTTTAAGATTTCATGCTCAAATGCATGTAGTTGTACTGAGGGTCACTTAAAGTGAGGGTGCGGGCCGTATGCGGCCCCCGGGCCTCCAGTTGCCCATCCCTGTTCTAATGTATTGAGATGTACCTGTATAATGCACATTAAAGCTGTAAGACCAATCCATGTAAGGTATACTTGAGAGCTGAAGACTTCTGCTTTAGCTGCAGTAAATTCTTTTTCTGCACACAAAAACATGGTAATCCACCAGTAAAAATAAATAAATAGTTCTTACAAAGAATTACATTTTACTCCCCGTTTGCATTGTCCATGTTGAAAGGAACTGTTGTTGCTGCCGCCTCATGAAAGACTGACAACATAGTGATTACAAGTGACTGTTGAGCTTTCATTATCCAATTTTCCAACTGCTCAGCGCTGCAGACATTTCAGCTGCTTGATGACTTCTTAAACTGCACGCCTTGCTGCCACAAGTTAATAACCGCTTATGACACCTGAAGGCTGACAAGTACTGATCTTTTTTTTTTATTAACGTGCGACACCAGAGACAAGAAATGTGGCTGCCGTCAGACAGAAGTGTATGCCTGACACAATAACACATTTTTTAGGATGATATATTTTCCAAAAAACTATCACGATAAACGAAAGTAACATTATATCGACGTTGTTTTAGTTTTACTTATTTGCATGCTAATAAGCAACTAATTAACGATGGATATGTGTTCCCTAATCTAAAGTGTCTAAAGTCTAAAGCAGAGAAAGCTGAGTAAAAGGCTAAATGGTATTCATGCCTTAGTGGGTTAATTGTCCTACATCAATCATGGCAGATCACAGTTATTGAGTGGAATGTTGCTATTACCCCTCAAAGGCAGACGAGTCTTTTTCATTGAAAGGAATAGTAATTATTAAATTTAAAGATATGGTGATTATGGTGACAGGCCTATCGCCGCGTGTCCTATTACCTGTTGACTCTCCGTGGGCACTTGTCGGGCTTGATGTCCACCTCGTAGTGATAGACGTCCATCTTTGGGATCTCAACCTCGAAGTAGTTGGCCAGCAGCTTGATGGGCTTGCCCACGGTACCCATGCCTGGCCGGCGGGGGGCATGGAACACCTGCTGCAGGGGTGGGGGGAAGGCCCCCATGGGCACTGGACAGACAGAGGATAGGGAGCCATGGACAAGGACAGGTGGGACAGAAGGGACGAGGTCCGGAGCAAAAAGACAGCAGGAAATGAATGTGATGAGGAAAGTGGGTGTGCAAAGAAGCAACAGAAAAAAAGAGCGAGGGGAAGGGTACAAGCAAAGCAGGCACACATGAGATAAAGAACAGTTAAGTGAGGAGGAGGCAAAGGAAGTGGTTGTGGGTTCCAAGGGGACAGAAAAATGTGGCATATGCAGGGAAGGAAGCGTGGGCAGGGGTCAGGGGGACATGATAGGTGGACAGAAAAAGACAGGAAGAGT
This sequence comes from Centropristis striata, assembly GCF_030273125.1. Taxonomy (NCBI): domain Eukaryota; kingdom Metazoa; phylum Chordata; class Actinopteri; order Perciformes; family Serranidae; genus Centropristis; species Centropristis striata. Next base: position 7,307,363 of record NC_081524.1, on the reverse strand, counting down.
GAGAGGAAAGAGAGGACAAGAGAGAAACCAGGAGAGTGGAACAGTCGAGCAGCAAAATGTGCATTGGGGGCCAGAGAAAGGGGCAGATGTATGTTATATAAGTGGTAGGATAAAGGATGATGGAGGAGGATATTGACAAGGCAAAAGGAAAAGGAGGAGGGACGACCACATAAGGTCAAGGGAGGACGGATGAGGGAGAGAAGGGGGAGGGCAGTAGGGAGAGGAAGAAAAGGAATACATTAGAAACATTCTTATTTATACATTGGAAGTCTGCTAAATATCCTTCTATTTCCCGTTGCCTTAAAGACATCATGTTTTTTTTAAGGCTTTAAAAAATTAAATATAGTAAGTACAGTCAATTTTTTTTCACAAATGGCAACCTTTTATTTCCTATTTCACTAATTTAGAGGTAGTACATAGGGTTGTCACGATACTAAAATTTTCAACTCGATACCGATACTCAAGAAAATATTCGATACTCGATACCATTTTCAATACCACAAGGATAAAAACATAGACCTCAAAATTTAACAGAAATATTTTTATTAACAAGAAAAATGCAACATGTAAAAATTAACAGAACAGAATATTTTCTCTTAGGTTATTAAGTTTACTGATATACTGTATGTTTTATGTGGTAATTATGTTTGATGTTTGTTTGTGTCTAGTTTTAGTTTTAATGTTATTTAATGTGTTAAAGTTCTTATTTATTATTGTTGTTTTATTTATTTAGGTTTGTTTTGTGATTTTGTTGTTGTTCTTTTTCTTTCTTTTTTTTCCTTTTTACTATGTTTGTCCATTGGTGACTTATGTTGTGTTTTGTTTAAATTAATAGAAAAAAGAATAATAATAATTTTTTAAAAATTTGTATCGATACTTTTTTGAGTATCGATACTTTTGACAACCCTAGTACTACATGATTGAATTTCTGCCTATTACTGTTGTTGCGCATCTTATATTGCATAAATGACCAATGTGTATATGTGACTGTTTACATGTACATATATGTATAAACAAATAAGAAAAGGATAATTGTATTCCTGTAATTGAATATTTGTTATTGTATTTTTCAATAAAAATATTTTGGAAAAAAAAGAAACATTCTTATTTATGCAACAACATAGCAACAGGGATGAGAGAGAAAATTAATAAACTTGCTTGCAATGTTGTGTTGTGTGATACTGTTCTGAAAACACGTAATCAATTATTAATTGATTTACATGCAGAGATTTGTAGCAGGCAGATTGTACAAAAACTTCTGCCATGTTGGATTATAGGGGAACCGTGATAAAAGCAGGTGCACATCTCACTGTTCTGAATGCATAAAAAAAAATAATACTCATATTTTATGCATGAAGTGGTGTGTTCTTCATCTTGACAGTTTTTCTAAAATTAGATTTTATAGAAAAAGAAAAATTATATACATTCTGAAGATTTTTTTCTGAATTTTCCACTGTTATTTTACATTGTATCGACCAAATGATCAATTAATTGAGAAAATAAATAATTTATAAACAATTTGGTAATGAAAATAGTTAGGGTTGGGCAATGTGAGGATATTTTCAGTCAAAACAGTACAAAAATGTGTCATTATGGGAATATTTACATGATTTAGACATTGCTTTCTATTCTGATCCTTGCACATGAGCACAAAGCTGGATCGAACCATAGCGATGCTGTTTTGTTAACATGGGAGTATGGAGTGTACAAAATATGCTGTACCATGAGGTAATTTGACATATTCATACATTTTTTTTCATTGACTTACAAGAAAACAATACTATATTGTGATATACAGTCATGGAAATAAATATTAGACCACCCTTGCTTTCTCCTTGCTTTCTTGTTAATTTTAATGCCTGGTACAACTGAAGGTACATTTGTTTGGACAAATATAATAATAACAAAAATTGCTCATCAGAGTTTAATTTAAGAGCTGATATCTAGACATTTTCCATGGTTTTCGTGATAGTGATTTTGGTTATTATCAAGAAAATGATGGAAAATGGCTAGATATCAGCTCTTGAATGAAACTATTTTTGTTGTTATCATCATATTTGTCCAAACAAATGTACCTTTAGTTGTACCAGGCATTAAAACGAACAATAAATTGAAGAAAACAATGCTCCAATATTTCTTTCCATGACTGCATATCATTGATTATATGGTAGATTTTGGCCATATCACCCAGCCCTAAAAAGAAAGTTGCACAAGTTGCTATAAAATATAATTTGCGCTTTCAAACATAACACAAGTCAAACATAAGTCTAATTTCTGAAAGTGTTTTCATCCAACACACACTTCTTTCGGTGGGCTCAGTGTCCATACGAGCATCACGTCTTAAAAACAAGTCTGAGCCGGTCAGGAGGTCTAATACAGAGGGGGTGCTAGACTGGGTGCTAAATGTGAGGCTAGCTGTGACTCCTGCCTGAGAGGGGCCCAGCGCCTTAACCTCTGGGTCCCCAGAGAACAGCCCTCCTCCACCACAACAACAAAGACCCCAGCTGCCCTGCTCCTCCGTCTCACACACACACACACAAAAATAGACGGGGTGCACGACAGAGGGAGCGCCCTTGCTACGGTGAACACACACCCTGATACACACAAACACAGGGGGCCCCCTCTACATTCCCAGCCTCACCATGGAGACACCAAGGCAACACAGCATTGTCATGGATATCAGGGGACCTGTGTGTGTGTGTGTGTGTGTGTGTGTAGGGCTGTTGGAGGAGGCAGGGTGCCACTGTGGTCCTGCTGAAGAGACCTTGGCCTTTTTGGTCCTGAGTGAGCATGTTTCCACATCGGACCAAGGCCCCTGTGTGTGTGTCCCTTACTGGAAAAGCCCTGCTTTAAATAGCTGCTATGGAAATCCTTGGGTCAAACATACCAACCAATCATATGTTCCATAAGCCTTCAGAAAGTGCCAAACTGACAGGAAGAGTACCACTGGCGATAAAACACACAAAGATGCTATGCTTAGCGTGTGTGTGTGTGTGTGTGTCTATGTTTAGAATCACACCTCACCACAACACATCTGACAAACACCATAAACACAGACACCAGACATGTGTTGACCACACATAGCCCGTGTGCAAGAAAGCATGTATGTGTGAATGAGCGTCTAGAGTGAGTTGCGAGGGACGCACACTCACACAATGACACACACTTCGCCCTCGTGCCAGTGAAGGCAGATGGCGAGAAGCGGAGCCAGCGCTTTCACATATCCCAAGACAATAGCAGTCTTTCCCGGGCGATAAGACTTCAAGCAGAGCTTCGGTGCTGCATCATAACATGAAGACACTTTCTGCTTACCGTCTTTACAATGACGTAACGAGCAATAAGCCCACGTCACATGGGAAATTACTACTTTAAAGTCATGTCAAGATTAATGTGTATATTTTTGTGCACTCTATTTTTGGTTAACTTGCCAGATTCGTGAGATCTGCAGTACAATACATTTTTAAGCATACAGTACTAGACAGTAAGTTTTTACATCCTGGGTTCAGTTTGTACCTTTTAAATAATTCAATTTTGACTTTGTCGGTAATAGCAGCTCTCAAGTGGAGCTAATAATAAAGTGCCACTGAGCTAAAATGCAAGTACACGCTGAAACTGAACGATTCCATCGCAATGAAATGAGCCATTAAGATCTCAAAATAGGTAACAGTAGTTTATGTTTACAAGGACACCCCTTCCCTCATCAGGAGATCACAACGGGCCAAGTACATGAATGAGAAGGAACAGCCAATTATGCATCAATTGTTTTGGCCAAACAGTTTGGCTCTCTGAATAATTGGCTGTTGACCATGAGCTAAACATGGCAATCAGCTCAATCTTGGAAATAGCACATTGAATAATCACCCTTCAAACACAAAAGCAGACTTTGAGAACAGGGGCCCCAGGGACCCATCCCCCCATCCAAAAAAAATAAAAACAAGCCTATTCAACTGAATTCAAGGTTCAGAGTCTATAATGACAATGTAATTTCAACCTCAGGCCTACTTGTACGAATAAAGAAGATATCCATAGATGGTTCTGAGATAGTTAACATGGTCTATAAGTTCAACACCTTCTTAATAAAGTCAAAATTCAATATATAAACCATATAAATCTTCAAGAGACAAGACTCAAGGCTGGATTGTTAATGCCAGGGTTCAAGATTTTGCACAATAGGTGGACTTCAGACTTTGGCATAAAGTTAATCTCCACCTAGTCTCCATTTAAATTGGCTGCCTCCACACCTCATCCAAGAAAACTGCCAAATAAAGATCATCACTAGTACTGATAAGCATTAGCTGTAAATCTGAACATGAAGCATGCCGACAGAAACCTCACATACAAATCGTCACCCTGTTGAAATAATCGCCTAACTAATTTTTTCAAGTTTTGCAGGAACCACAAAAAACTTCACCAAAAGTACAACATATGACATTTATTGATCATTTCACTCAAAAAGGATGTAACAAAGGATGGCTATTGGCATAGTAATAACACTGTGTGTAAATTATGTAACTTAAGAGAAATAAATGACTTAGGCAATTTTTGGAACATGCCTTTGTGACTTAAACAAGATATGGTAACATTTTATTTTGAAGGTGTCTACATAAGAGTCACACAAGCCTGTCAGAAACATGACATGACAAGTATCATGAGCATTAATGTTACTTCAAAGTGTCATTAATGTTCATGACACATCCCATGTCATGTTTATGACACGCTCATGTCAATCTTATGTAGACACCTTCAAAATAAAGTGTTACCATATCTTGCTTAAGTCACAAAGGCATGTTCAAAAAAATTGCCTAAGTCACATTTCATTTTGATTTAGGCATAATAAATCTGCTTAAGTCACACACTTGACATAGGCCATTATCTTAAAGGGGTAAAATCACATGATATGATCAACTGAGGATGTAGGTGATTTTACCATAGGTGGCCTGCATCATGAGGAGATGATTTAGGCAAAAAAATCAATTTGGACAAAAAATGACTTAGGCAATTTTTTTTTAACAGTGTGACAAAATGCAATGCACTGCACATGCTCTTCAGTCTCCCCAAGTCTTCTGTCAACTCAGATATCACAATTGAGGATTATTTTTGGTTCAACGTAAATAAATAATGCACGTGTCTCTGCAGATGTTAGGCCTACAGTGTCTCTAATGTGCGCATGTATGAATAAGAGTTAAACTCTCTTTGGACACCCTGGCCAGTGTGAGCAACCATAGCCTGTCAGTGAGAGGGGAGGCTGTGTGGGGTCTGCGGGGTGCAGCCAGCTGCTGCTGCTGCTGCTGCTGCTGCTTGAAGGCGGGCTTCACCTCGTCCCTCCTCACCCAGATTCCCACGACCTCCCTGCCCCCGCGCATGGCTGAGGATATTGTCAGCGCTCCAAAAGCCTTGTCTGCAGCTATAAATCTGGATAAATAATACCATTCTCTACAAAGTGGTGTGCATGCAGGCTGCAAAAAGAGCCCCCTCCATGTCTCTGTGTCTTCTATAAACGATGCAACAGACAGGGTTGTCACCAAGCCTCCTCTTCTACATCTCCCCTGACGCTAAGGCCAGGCTTCAGTGCCCCGTTTATTCCCCCCAACTGCAGTCTATCTGCAGCCACAACTTGGGTATACCAATTGATCCTATGTTGCATTTAAAAAAATACACCTACCAGCGCCAGACGGTCCCGGCTCCATCCCATTCACTTAGCCGCGCGGGTACAAGCTATCTTGTCCGGGGTGCTGTGGCCAAACCGCCGGCCCCCTCAGGCTGGAAGCGTATCAGACTTCCAGCCCCCTCCTCTCGGCGTGTAGTCTTCTCCTTTTCTCGGTGTACCCCCGCCCCCTGCCCCTACCAGAACCCCCCAGACCCGCAGAGGAGTCGAGGCTAACGGCGGTAGCTGCTAGTTGCCTGTGTGCCCGTTGACCCTGGAGGTAGTAGCGGTAGAGCTGCAGGGTGGTACCGGCTGATTTCTGACCGCTCTTCCACTCTGCTTCTCTTCCCGGTGCCGTGATTTGGCCGATTGTCCGCGGCGCTGTGGTTTCTGTGGCGGTCTGTTGTGCTCCTGCTCACCGTTCAAGCAGGATTCTCCAGCGGAACAAAAAAAGGCCAGCCCTTCACCCCCCCAAAAATCTGAAACTTCTTCTCTGCCATTGGGAAGTGCAAAGGAACTGTTGATGAACTTGCTGTCACACCCCAGAGGCTGAAGGCGGTACTGCACTGCAGATATGCAAATTCAGTCATGGACAAAATTATTAGACCACCCTTTTTCCTTCAATTTCGTGTTCATTTTAATGTCTGGTACAACTAAAGGTACATTTCTTTGGACAAATATAATGATAACAACAAAAATAGCTCACAAGAGTTTAATGTAAGAGCTGATATCTAGCCATTTTCCATGGTTTTCTTGATAATAACCAAAATGATCGAGAAAACCATGAAAAATGTCTAGATGTCAGCTCTTAAATTAAACTTTTCTGTAAAGGATCAATAAATGATCTATCTATCTATCTATCTATCTATCTATCTATCTATCTATCTATCTATCTATCTATCTATCTATCTACAGTCATGGAAAAAAATTATTAGACCACCCTTTTTCCTTCAATTTCGTGTTCATTTTAATGTCTGGTACAACTAAAGGTACATTTCTTTGGACAAATTTAATGATAGCAACAAAAATAGATCATAAGAGTTTGATTTAAGAGCTGTTATCTAGACATTTTCCATGGTTTTCTTGATAATAACCAAAATCATTATCTAAAAAAACATGGAAAATGTCTAGATATCAGCTCTTAAATTAAACTCTTATGAGCCATTTTTATTGTTATCATTATATTTGTCCAAACAAATGTACCTTTAGTTGTACCAGGCATTAAAATGAACAAGAAAGCAAGGAGAAAGCAAGGGTGGTCTAATATTTATTTCCATGACTGTATATCACAATATAGTATTGTTTTCTTGTAAGTCAATGAAAAAAGTGTATGAATATGTCAAATTACCTCATGATACAGCATATTTTGTACACTCCATACTCCCATGTTAACAAAACAGCAGCTATGGTTGCCATGAAAAATGTCTAAATATCAACTCTTAAATTAAACTTTTCTGTAAAGGATCAATATTTGTTCTATCTATCTATCTATCTATCTATCTATCTATCTATCTATCTATCTATCTATCTACAGTCATGGAAAAAAATATCAGACCACCCATTTTCTTCAGTTTCTTGTTCATTTTAATGTCTGATACAACTAAAGGTACATTTGTTTGGACAAATATAATGATAACAACAAAAATAGCTCTAAAGAGTTTAATTTAAGAGTTGATTTCTAGCTATTCTCCATGGTTTTCTTGATAATAACTCAAACCAAGAACAAAGTCTAGATATCTCTTAAATTAAACTTGTATGAGCTATGAGCTACAGCTATTGTTGTTATCAATATATTTGTTCAAACAAATGTACCTTTAATTGTACCATGTATTAAAATGAAAAAGAAGTTGAAGTAAATTCTAATACTTTTTTCCATGCCTGTAGATGACGAAAGAATCAATTCACCACAATAAAAAATATGTAAGCCATTTTCCATGGTTTTCTTGATCATGATTTTGGTTATGATCAAGAAAACCATGGAAATGTCTAGATATCAGCACTTAAATTAAACTCTTATGAGCTATTTTTGTTGTTGTCATTATATTTGTCCAAACAAATGTACCTTTAGTTGTACCAGGCATTAAAATGAACAAGAAAATTGAAGAAAACAATGGGTGGTCTAATATTTTTTTCCATGACTATATATGAGCAGGTGGCACTGTGAAGTGAAATGTCTAATAAATAAATTATAAAAATAAATAATCATACCAACATATAAACATTTTATTAGATAAATAAGCAGATTTGGGCAAAATCATTCTCTCTCTCAAAGTTTAAATGTAGGCATCATTGATAAACTAATTGAATTCTGCATCATCTCTCTCCTTGCATCTCTTTTAACAGCTGTATGATATGCCTATTAACAGTTATTGACATATGTATCTCATATTTATTGTTTTCTTTGTTTTAGCTATTGCTTCTTTTTTTCCTTTCAATTGTATTATTTTGTTTGTTGTACTCACATGTTTGATAATAAAAACATTTACTATTTAAAAATTGAATTAGGGTTCTTTGTTGAAAAAAAAAAACTAATTTTAGTTGTCATTTTATTTCTCTTTTTGCTGTGACTTTTAATATGACTTATTCAGCGTTTTAAAAATGACACCAGCACAATCTTTTTTAAATACTAAATGAAATGTGTTTTTGTGTGTGTGTATGTTTTGTAAACTGTGCTAAACTAAGGGTTTGTTTTTAGACCTAGCATTTGGGCTTCTCAGACATTCAAAAACAAGCCTTCATCTTGTGTGGAGTTCCCCAAGGTCCTATTCTGGGTCCCATCCATTTCTTATCTATATGCTCCTGTAATGTCACATGTCACACAAAAACCTAACCTCTCTTTTCAATGGTACACCAATAGCATGAACATGATTAGTCTTCACTTATCAATAACAGCAGATTAAGGGGCCTAATCATCTTCAGGATAAACCTGAATCTCCGTTCTTACTCTTCATCCAAGTACGTTTTTCAACTTTTGTGTAATCACATGCAAAAAATAATAATTAAATGAATAAATTAAAAACATATATGTCATCATATTTTCATGATTAATCACTTAATTGTTTGGTCTAATATGTCAGAAAAAAGAACAGTCCATCACAAATTCTTAAGGAACAGGTTGACGCCTTCTACCCAAAGAGTACTGATATACTGATGTTGTGTATTATTGCTTGAACAGTGTTTCATTGATTGTACAAATCATTTCAGTTTCAATTCACATTATTTAGGCTTTTATCATAATGTCAAATGTATTTATAAAACTTCAGACACTTTGGATCTCCATATACTTTTTTTCTGTCAACACATTTTTACTTACAATTTATTTAGTTATCTCCCCAATTAAACTTTATTATATTAATACTATCCAAGTATTTTAAAAGTAAGCTGCATAACTAGTAGGTTACAAACATAATAAATATGAGTATGGCTGTGGTAGAAAATAGCCAAGCACATTCAAATGTGTAAGAGTAGTATTGCCATTTTTATGCTAATGATACTTCGATACATTTCAGAACGTAATATTGTACCCTTTTAACTATATTTTTATCTCTTGGTGTCTAAATATGTAAACTAGTATTACACTTCACCTCTGTCTGACAGATGGCATTGGATTGTCATACAACTGCATTAACTGAAACTAACTTATTTATACTATTTTTTTTAGTATGTACACTTGTTTGTTGTACAGTTGTTTTTGGATAGTTTTAAATATTTTTTTTTATATTTTGTATTTTGTGTGTGTATTGGGAGGTTTGCAAATACTTAATTCATTCCTTCATATTAATATTGTTTGCTTTTCACATTTATATGATTATCTGTTTGAGACCCCATAAACATAATAATGCTTTTGGGTAAATATCATATTCATTGTGCAACGGGGAGAAATTCTAAGCTTTCCTTTTCTGGGTTTATTAATGAATTTAAATTATTTTTCTTATCCCTTAATAAGGTAAAAAAGCAAATATGCCATTAAATTGATGATATAGTATTGTTTTTCTTTTGCAAAAGGAAAGTCAGTGATGCCAAACAGTATATGTTCAAAGCACAGGGACAAATGAGGTTCAATCGAAAAAGAAATCAGGTTACAAATATCTTCCCATAATTTAGTTGAGAAAGGGCAAGACCAAAATAAATGAAAAACATCCTCAGCGTGTCCATCGCACAAAGAGCAGTTTAAGTCTATGTCTTTCTTAAATCTTTGTAAAAAAAAAACAAAAAACAACACTTTAAATGGGTAAATTCTGTGAATTATCTCAAAAGATGCTTCTTTAACCTTATTATTGATTATATTATATCTAGCGGGTAAATTCCGGATCTTTTTCCAGTTAAGGTTATTAATAAGGTTATTCCAATAGGTTGTTACATATGGAGTTGATACGACTTCTTTCTGAAATAAAGAGCGTATATTACAGTTACTATTGCGTGTAGAGGAGAAACAAATTTGGCCGATTTCAAGTTTGGTTGGATCAAAGGGTAATAATGATGGATTTTGTATCAATGTACTTTTAAATAACATAATTACACCTAGAGAGATTGCATTTATGACAATATTAAAGTCGCCAATAGGAATTGGGATTCTATATTTTATGATAAATTCTTGATATGCAAGTAATGATCCGTTTGAGTTAAATAACTGATGAACTAAGACTATTTTGTGAATAAACCAATAGGGGTGGAATAAGGATTTGTTTCTAAATATAATGTCTTTATTGTTCCATATGTAGTATCTATGCAGGGAAAAATTATGTTTATAGATTAATGACTAGGAAAGAAGCATCTGTTTGTGAAAGTTGGATCATTTTAAGGGGATTTTTTCAATATTGTAATTACAAAATAAAAGGAAATTTAGTCCTCCTAATTTAGAGAAAATAAAGTTTGGTATGACGTTCCAAATTGAAGAGGGGTTCTTAATGAATTGTTTTAGCCGATTACTTTTGAATGTATTATTCAGAGTGTGAAAGTCTAAGAAGTTAAGACCACCCTTATCATATGAATTAATTATTACTGATTTTTTAATGTAATGGTTTCTGTTTCGCCATACAAAGTTAAATAGCATCTTATCAATATTTTTATTTGAGATTATTATTATTATTATTATTATTATTTGAGACCTTTTTATTAACATCAAGAGATAAAGCAGCATATGTAAAACGGGAAAGTCCCTCAGCTTTGGTTAGCAAAATTCTGCCTCTCAATGTGGACGGTTGAGTTCATCCCATAGACTGTATAAATAACTGTTTATCCACATAATTTGAAAATCTACCAACGTCTGACAGGAAGTCGTCATCACGCTGTTACGTCACTTTACTCCAATGCGGAAGTGGTCGTCATCGTAAAGGCTGTGAGTTGGAAGGTCTGTGAGATGTGATGAAATTACAGTGATTTTGGGAGTAGAACAGCGAGTGGTTCAATAGTTTGAATGAACGAAGCAGTTTCTGTCAAGAGTAGGTGTTTTTCTGGACGATATGTGACTCTGTTTGTTCTTTTTTAGCCTCATAGCACTTAAGTTCATTGCATGTCATGTGAGCCGTTAAATCAATCACTGGCTGCATGTAAAAATGACACATTTTTCACTAAATTACACGTTAATAACACGTCCAGATAATCTTCTTTCCGTACAAAAAGCAGCGTGGTGATTTTTTTTCTATCTACTGCAGGGTGGGTTACAAGGCTGACACTTTTAAAACCATTTTAATCACCTGTTTTTAGACCCTTAAGAGCCCCAACATGTCGTGGATAAGAGAAGGTGAATTAAACCTGCTTGAAAAGCTTTCAGCCAATATCCTGAAGGTAAGTCTCAATCTTTATATTCTTCTATACCTTTTTGTCTGTACAACATTAACCAGACTCTTAACAATATTAGACCACCCTTTTCCTTCAGGCTCTTGCTCATTTTAATGTCTGGTTGTTTGGGCAAATAGATCTTAATTATAAGTTATACAATATATATAAAAAGCTTGGGCTTCATACGTCAACATTAATATGAATATATTGATATTAAAGAGACATGCAAAATACAAAAAGAATGCACTGTGTTTGGCTCTGTTGTGGCTGGCACAAATATGTTGTTCAAGGCTTATGGCTTTATGAATAAACTTTAAAATATAACATTTTTATTGGTAAAAATCCAGTGGTTTACTCTTATCTTTGATAGCTACAACAGATAACGATTTGTTTGCAGGTTAGCCGGTCTGAATACAACATTCAGTCATGGAAAAAATTATTAGATCATTGGTTTCTTATATTTCTTGTTCATTTAATGCCTGGTACAACTGAAGATACATTTGCTTGGACAAATATAATGATAGCAACAAAAATAGCTCATAAGAGTTTAATTTAAGAGCTGATTTCTAGACATTTTCCATGGTTTTCGTGATAGTGATTTTGGTTATTATGAAGAAAATTATTATCAATCTTATTTTCTATTATTTGATGAATCATTTGGTCTATAAAATGCTGGAAAATAGTGAAAAATGCTCGGAACAATATGTAAGAGCTCAAGTTGGTGTCGAAATAGTTGTCAAAAGATTGTCCAAAAATATTGATTTTGAAAAGAAAATCACCTTTTTCTACAACTTGGATGCCAGGGGCTTATATGCTGTCCACTGACAAAGACTATGAGATGATTTGAAAGCTCTTTAAAGGTTTAAGAGGACATTTAGTCAAGGTTCTTTTTCCCAGTGTACTGTTTCTAAGATTCAAGAATGAAACTTAACAGGCAGGGAGATGTTCCTATGAAGCAGAGGCTATTTGGCATGTCACAATTGTTGCATCATTACTTTTCTGATGACTGACTTGTTAGTTTAGCTCTATACAACTGTATTAATAACAATTTGTCTCTGTAAGTGTAACATAAATCTCTCTTCACTCCCAGGCTGGACCCATGCCAAAACATGTGGCCTTCATCATGGATGGTAACCGCCGCTTTGCACGTAAGAAAAACATGGAGCGCCAGGAAGGGCATATGCAGGGCTTCAACAAGCTGGCAGAGGTGAGTTTGCTTTGGAATTAAAGCTTCCTTTTAGGGATGCACGATATTGGATTTTTTGCCGATATCCGATATGCCGATTTTTTACAACTCATTTAGCCGATTACCGATACCGATATTTTTTTCCCGCACAACTAATACCCACAATCAGGGCAAATTTGGCAAATTTCCCTATTGACATAATAAGTAAACATAACCTGTGTTCACTGGGAACATGTGAAAAATGCAACTGTACAGCAATTAAACCCCAATTGAATAAAACTACATGTACCTTACAGACTGTTGCTTAAATTTTAATTTAACTTGAAACAGGAGCCCAATATATGATGACTCAATCTGCACTGTGCAAACAAAATCACAAAAAGTACAAAAAATATCTGTAGTTGCCAATAGTTGGCCGATGTCCAGTAGTTCATTTTCAAGCCAATATCGGCCGATAATATGCATCGTGCATCCCTACTTCCTTTCTAAATAAATGTTACCTTTAGTTACTATAGGTTTCCCATGTATGTGTAACCCTTTGTCCCTTTCACACCAGACATTACGTTGGTGTAAGCATCTGAACATCCAGGAGGTCACAGTGTACGCCTTCAGCATCGAGAACTTCAAGCGCACTAAAAACGAGGTGGATGGGCTGATGGAGCTGGCGAAGCAGAAGTTTGAAAAGCTGCTGGAGGAACGGTGAGTTTCAAGTTCACAATTTAAAATAGCTTTGCACTTTGTGGGAAAAGTCACATTTTATACATCATATGATTCACAGCTTCCTTAAAGTTAGGTTGAGAGGAACCAAATGCAGTGACTGCTGTGTAGTTCAGTGTCTTGTTTCAGCAAAAACTAAAGATGGTTTTTATAGGCCTGTCACGATAACAACAACACTGTCTTTTATCGTGACAGGCCTTACGACTTATCGTTCGTTATATAAAAATGGACATGATAGTTTTTTTCTGGACTCAATATATTGTTGTTTACAGGCGTGACTTTATGTGCTTTTTTATGTTGTGTTTAAAGTGATGTTGCAAATGTTTGACAGGCAGTACGAATTGCCAAAAAAAACAACCTAGATTTCCCAAGCAGCCATTCCAGCTGTTTATATGTTATTTTAATAATTAAAATAATATAATACGTAATGATTATCTCATTGCAATGTTTTCTTAACAGAGCCTGAAAGTCTTTTTTATTAGTTTTGGTTGCCGTGTATTTATTTGTTTTAGTTATCTAGGATATTTTAGTATTTCTTTTTCACATTTCAATTCCAATGCTAAATATTCTTGAGATTTAAAAATTCATTGTTGTGGGAAAGGCTGTACTTATTATGCTCTAATGTCATTATTAAACAAAAACAACATCAATACAACAATACTATCGTTTGTCGTGATAGTTTCTGGGAAAATATATCGTCCTAAAAATGTGTTATCGTGACAGGCCTAGGTATTTATAAGTAGCAAGAACTTTTTCAAACCTCCAGGTATATGCTTGTAAATCAACACATCTCACAGGTGCATTTAGAAAACAACAACACTGAGGAAATGTTGGATTTGTTTTGCTGCTACTGGAAACAAAAGCAGTTAAAAACACCGACACAAAAACACCTACCACTACATGTGCCATTCATTCTGATATACTGTGGACTGATGCTGGAATGACCAAGAGGAAACGAGGCTGGACTTATCATCAAATCAAATCAAATCAAACTTTATTTATATAGCGCTTTTCATACATAAAAATGCAACACAAAGTGCTTTACAAAAAAAAATAAAAAAATAAAATAAGAAAAAACAAACAATAAAAATGACAAAACCCACCCCTCCCTCCCCCACATACACATCTGTAAGTATACATACACAAACATGCACATACGCATTTAGTCATGCACGCACACAAACACACACTCACAGACTCACACACAGCACATACTGATTGACAGTGTAGAGACATGGCAAGGCACCGAGGATCCAGATGAGGAAAAAGCAACCTGAGGGAGTCTCCACACTGAGAGGTGGCAGAGCCCACAGCTATAGAGGACGCCATCACAGAGACCACCAGGACCCGGGGAGACCGGGGCGGACTCCACACGTGGTGCAGAGCCGCCCAGTCCCCCGGGCCCAGGGAGTCTCCAAGACCCCACAGGCAGACCCAACACACCCCCCAGTGAGGAGGCCCCCATGAGGGAACACTGGAGCTAAAAACTAAAAGACTAAAAGACAACAGGATAGAAAAATAAAAGATAAAAACTAAAATACAACGGGAATAAATAAATAAATAAATAGTAAAATAATCAGTTAAAAGCTAGACCAAACAGGTGGTACAGGTTATAAATAGTTGTGCACAATATCAGGTAACACTTTACAATAACCATCATTTATAAATGGTAAACAGATAGTTTGTTAATGTTTATTCATAATTTATAAACCCTATATAGGCCATTTAGAATTGTAAATACATAATTTATTAATGTTTAACTAACTACGTCATTTATAAATGACAAATAGATGGTATATTAATGTACGTTTATAGATACTTTACCATTAACAAACAGTCAAATTAAAATTAATAGTTTATTAATAGTTTTAGTTGCACTCATTTTAACATTTTTAACACCATATTAAGTATATTAATGATTTTTGAAATGATTCATATAACTTTAAGAAATTGGTTGACATTTTTTTAAGATTAAATATGTATAGCATTTTGTTAATGTTAATAATTGGTTTATAAACCATCTATAAACATTATTTAGTTGGTTATTGTAAAGTGCTACCCAATATCAGTTATTTCCATTGCTGTTTTGGCAAGGTAAAAAGGGTGGCTAGTTTTGCAGCATACTTGCTTGAATGACTTAAGTAATCGCCCCGAATCATCTTGAAATGATATTCTTCCCTACAGCAGTAACACTGCAGAAAATAAATCATCATATTTATGTGCCACATTGGACATAATGAGGCATTTTTATTAACATTCATGCAATTATTCCACATTTTCTGTGTATCAAGATGTCTTGGAACCTTTGTTTGTTTAACCCATAAGAACCCTCGGTGACACGGGTGTAACAAACACTTTAAATCTTCTAGAATCTCCCATATTCAGCTTTATGCTTCACCTTAACTCATTAAATCCCTAAGCGACACATACTCAACACCCTGGTGTGGTGGTTATGTGACTTTGACAGGAAGTGACTTCTCCAAAATATGTGTGTGTGACTGAAAACAGAAATCTAAAGAGGTAGCTAATTTCAAAAAGCTTATTTTTTGTTACAAGGCTAAATTTAAACCCATTTAAAAATTCTAATCTGTTAATATGGTGTCCTTTATTGCATTAAACCCTATTAGGGTTTGTTATTTGTTTTTATTTATTATTGATTTATTATTATTTTGTTACTTAAAAACAAATCTGAAAAATAATTTGTTATTCAACAGCACTATTAATGTCACAATTTTGGTATATGTTGTGGAGATGCAGAGAACAAGGCAAATTTCTGTTTCTGTAAACAGAAAATGTGTCCAGTTTATTTATTTTGAAATAAGAAAAATCAAACACAAATTCCATAAACACCCAATGTCACGTATATGTCACATCACAGATCTTTGACATTTAGGGGTAGTATTTTTTTTTTTTTTTTAAACATCATAAACGTGTTCTATGTGGTCCACTTGGTCTGTGGTATATCCCCCATAATTTTCCTTTAAGAATAAATAGGTCTAGGTTCTTATGGGATAACTACAAGACTGCTGCTGCTGATGGACGATGGTGTTTTTGTGTTGACAAACCAGCTTAATACAGAACATTTGATTGCTTTAGGAAAACTTGTAGTTTTAGTGGAAATTCCTATGTAAACACCTTTGTGATCTCTGGTTGGGAAATGCAGGCAGACATGTTTTAGCAGCCTTGTCGAAATGGACTGGTCTTCTTGTTCTCCCTGTCTTTCTTCATGCTTGTCTTGATTTTTTCTACTCCTCCTCCCACCTCTCTTGCAGGGAAAATTTGGAGAAGCACGGTGTGTGTATCCGGGTGCTCGGCGACTTGAACATGCTGCCACTCGACCTTCAGCAGCTTATTGCGAAAGCTGTGATCACAACCAAGGAGCACAATAAGTATGTGTGTTATTAATTAGCACCTCTGGTTCTATAATCCTCATCATTAGTGATTCACCTTTGCCACCACACTTGACATGTGACATAAACAGACTTTATATGATATCTGTTAAAATAATCGCCTAACTCATTTTTCAAGTTTTGCAGGAATCACAAAAAACTTCACCAAAAGTGTAACATATGACATTTATTGATCACATCTGTGTGTAAATTATGTAACTTAAGAGAAATAAATGAATTAGGCAATTTTTTGAACATGCCTTTGTGACTTAAGCAAGATATGGTAACACTTTATTTTGAAGGTGTCTACATAAGAGTCACACGAGCCTGTCAGAAACATGACATGACAAGTATCATGAGCATTAATGTTACTTCAAAGTGTCATTAATGTTCCTGACACATCCCATGTCATGTTTATGACACGCTCATGTCACTCTTATGTAGACACCTTAGAGCCCGACACCCCCAGGTGGGCGCCAAAGATCCACGGGGGGTCGTGAAGCCCTCTTGATTTTAAGGGATGTAATAAATCTAATGTGTTAAATATAGATGAGTCAGCATTTAATTCATTAGTGTGACAAAAACAACAAAATAAGGGCTACATTAAACATTTATTCATTTATTTAAATGAAAAAATCACTATAGAAAAGTTAAAAAATAAAGGCTATATCACGAGAATATGGCCATGTGTAACATCCTTCCTGCAGTATACACAGGTAACCTCACCTAGCAACAGAAACACAGAGCTAATGGAAAAATGACAAAGTGTCAGGGAGACGAGAATGCTGAATATCTCAAAAAGAAAAAGAGAGGGTACCATGAAAGTTACACTGAGTTCGGCTTCATAGAAGCAATGGACAAAATTAGAGCCAAATCCATCTTTTGCAGTGAGAAACTGGCAAATGAAAGCAGTGAATATATTAATCATAAATTCATATAAAATAGGGGGGGGGGTCACCAAAGTTTACAATGGTAAAAATGTGGGTCCCTCAAGAAAAAGGTTGGGAACCACTGCCTTAGAGTAAAGTGTTACCAATATTAGTGTCAACAATAAAACACTGATAAACTAAACTGATAACTAAACAATTTCCCTCTAGCTCTTCTTTGCTGGGTTCTTATCTGATGTCTATGAATGTGGAGAATTGTCAAAGAAGTGATGATCTTAAAGGGGTAAAATCACATGATCTGATCAACTGAGGATGAGGGTGTCATGAGGAGATGATTTAGGCATAAAAAAAACACAATTTTGACCAAAAAATGACTTCGGCGATTATTTTAACAGTGTGACGATAGATTATAACTAACCACAGATATCCGAATGCTTGTTTTGCAGATGCTTCCTGAATGTGTGCTTTGCCTACACGTCCAGATATGAAATCACCAACGCAGTGAGAGAAATGGCCTGGGGAGTGGAGCAGGGCCTGATCAAAGCAAGGTAACGAATGGCGAAGGCAATATTGAGCTGATCTTGTTGATTTCCTGCCATCATCCATAATGCAACACAGATTATAAAAAGATAACCTGGGGAGTTGCTGCTCTAACAAGCTGTCTTTGTGTTCTGTGGTGCACAGTGATGTTTCAGAGGCGTTGCTTAGTGAGTGTTTGTACAGCAATAATTCTCCCAATCCTGATCTGCTCATCCGCACCTCTGGAGAGGTGCGACTCAGCGACTTCCTTCTTTGGCAGGTGAGGATGACTGTGTGGGGAAATGACGATAGTTGTTGCCTTGAAAGACCTCACTTTAACTTTCAAAGCACTAAAGTAACATTGGAGATTTGAACTCCCAGGCACTGTATTCAGGATTGTTTTCAGGCAAAGTAGCTGTAATCCTGGTTAGACTTGTATTTCAGGTTGTTCAAAAGGTTCACCACCAAACATGATTTTAAACAAGGCTTTTAGTTGGTCTTTAATGGCAACAAACACATTGGGAAAAATATGAACATATGTGTCAGATGTATATTTATCTGTTTCCTTAGAATAAAAAATATTTTTTTAAAGTTGTGTATGCTTTATACAGTCATGGAAAAAAATATTAGACCCTTGTTTTCTTGAGTTTCTTGTTAATTTTAATGCCTGGTACAAATAAAGGTACATTTGTTTGGACAAATATAATGATAACAACAAAAATAGGTGATAAGAGTTTAATTTAAGAGCTGATATCTAGACATTTTCCATGGTTTTCTTGATAATAACCAAAATCTTCATCAATAAAACCATGGAAAATGTCTAGATATCAGCTCTTAAATTAAACTCTTATCACCTATTTTTGTTGTTATCATTATATTTGTCCAAAAAAATGGACCTTTAGTTGTAGCAGGCATTAAATGAACAAGAAATAGAAGAAACAATGGTCTAATAATTTTTTCCATGACTGTATGTTGTTTTCGGACCGGCTAACCTGCAAACAAATTGATATCTGTTGCAGCTATCAGAGATAAGAGTAAACCATTGGATTTTACCAATAAAAAATGTATATTTTAAAGTTTATTCATAACGCCATAAGCCTTGAACAACATATTTGTGCCAGCCACGACAGACCCAAACACAGTGCATTCTTTTTGTATTCTCTTTAATATCAATTATTTATGTTTTTATTTATATTGTATAACTTATCATTTTTATCTACAATAACAAAGTCTTATTCAACAAATTAGGGTTGCAATCTACAACCCCGATTCCTAAAAAGTTGGGACAGTGTCTAAAAAGTAAATAAAACAAAATGCGATCATTTGCTAATTCGTTTTGACATATGTAATAATATAATATAATTAATATTCAACTCATAAATGGTTGTTATTTGTGCATATACACTCTGAATTATGAATTTTTACTTTCATTTCACATAGGAACTTTTCTGGCGTCGCCGTTATATGATAGAGAGTATTAACCAAACAGACATAGACAGATAAATAAATGATTTGATCATAATGTCAAACACTTTGCAGCTTCCCCTCTGAGACTTGTATTGATTTTTGTTTTATCTTCTGCTCTGCAGACTTCCCACTCCTGTCTAGTGTTTCAGTCAGTTCTGTGGCCCGAGTACTCCTTCTGGAACCTCTGTGAAGCCATTCTCCAATATCAGTTAAATCACAAATCCATTCAGGTAAGGCCTATACTGAGACACAGCCTTTTTTGTCTGTAATATGGGATTTGCTATGGACAGGGTTTAGGTTTATTTATTTATTTATTTATTGTTAATTTATCTATTTGCACAGTTAGAATGACATAAAATGACAAAGATAACAAATAGTGTAAAGTGCAGAAATCCCAGATGGGCTTATTTAAAGCCTCCACCTAAAATGTCATAGTTATAAGAAAGTAATAACTAACTGATAATAGAGAAAACACATGTATAACATCAACAACAAGTTATAATGACAATAATAATATAAAAACAAAAATATGAACACGATATAAAAGTGTATTTGTGTGTGAATAAGAATTTTAAAACAGCAGTTAAATGGGCTTTTAGACATCTTTTGAAACATTTTATAGAGGTGGAGTTCTTTGCCAGATGGGAAAAGGTATTCCATAATTTAGTCCCTAAATGTAACAATAAACTGACCTCTGCATGTAAGAAATCTTTGAGAATGAAGATCTAAAGATTGACGCATTGGATAAGAGTGAACCTGAGAATTAAAAATAAAATAAGTCTTAAAGTGCTCTGGAAAGTTTTCCTGATCTGAATATACCTTTTAAATAAAAACACATATTTGAGAGATATTGATGTCATGAACAGTAAGTATCTGAAGTTTCTGCAAAATGTGACTCAGATTGGGGTTGCCATCCTAACAAAACATTTCTGAAGAACCAAAGGCCGGTTCAAATTGTATGCACACTTTTACTGCCTAGTGCCTTTGATGTGATTCAAGATGATCCATTTTTTTATTTATTTGAAGCAGTTCAAGCTTGTGTGTATGGATTGTGTGTATAAATCGCTTGTTTTTCTCTATATGCTGAATGTGGTCAAAATGACGCAATCTGGTGGAAAGTAGTAAAAATGATCAATTCCCAGGCCAAAGCCCAGTCTGGGTATACCCATGCTGCCTTTTGCGCTCGATTTCGTTTCAAACTGCAAGGCGGCATGGTGTCCATGGCCGATTCTTAGTCCTGCTTGTGGTATCCAATCACAGAACGGGGAGGGACGGCGAGACGATGACTCGTACTATTCGACAGACGGAAGCTTGTAGTTTATTTTAAAAGAACAACGTTTGACTTTACACTCCTGTGTCACCACGAAAAAGGATGTTTTAGCCTTGCTTCCAACAAGATTTGGCAAAAGCCTAATGTACCAACTAGCCCCGTTAGTGGCTAAGCTAATACGATTGGCTAAGAGCTACGTACAGACGCTTGATAGACATTCTTCGCGCCCAATAAACGACTCTGGAGTATCGTAAACCATGGCTTCTCTATGGAAAAATGAGTAGGTGGTCTCCAGAGTATATCTCATTTGTGATATTGTCTTGTGATTAATCCAGGCTAGCCAAAGCCCAGATTGGCACCAAGATTTAATAAAACGCATGTATTACACTTTAACGTAAGTGAGATCAATAATGTCATTTTGAGTGTGTTTCAATGGCTCAACCAGAAGAATGTAACTATTGTTTGTACACAGTGCATTTTAGCCTTACTGCAGGAGCTGAGCTGGAAATAACAAGAGCAAATAAAAATACACAATCTGGCCAAAATTCATGCCAAATGCATGAACACAGCCAAAACTATTAACAAATGAAGAATGAAAAGCACGTAAAATGTGCTCAACCTGCCCTGAGGCAATTCCTCCCTAATTTGAATTTGAATGTGTGTCGTATTGTAGAAAGCCAGAGACCTCCATCGAGAGCATCAGGCCGTGCAGCAGCTCGAGGCGGACCGTGCCTGTGTAGCAGAGCACCTGCAGCATCATGGGAATGGAAAGCCTGTCGACGCCCAGAGGAGACAAGAGGCCCTGCTGCACTACTCGACCTGCCGGGAAGAACGGATTCAGGATTTCCTAGAAGCACTGAAGCACAAGAGAGACTCTTTCTTTAGCGAGTTATGGAGCAGCGTCGTCTTGGCCTAGAAAGGCTCCGAAGAACAAACCCCATGTTGAAGTGGGGATGAAACCTCTCCTGGCCTCTACCCAAAAGGGCTTCTGTGGAAAAGGTGAAGAGTGGACAGTAACTGGGAACGGTTTCATTGTGTTACTGATTTGTACAAGACGGGAGGGCAATTTTACCCCTATGGGGCTGTAGAATAATTGATATTTATGATTGTAGATTTAAAAAAACAAAAAAGTCTAATATGTGGAAATGTCTGGTCAAGATGTAGTTAAGTGATTGTGTAAATTGTCAGTCAAATGCATGCAATGGATTGGAAGATTAAATTCTATGAGTGAAAGCCAGGGATCCGTCCAGAATAATATAAGTCAGTACAGTTTGAGGCCCAAAGAAGGTGTTGTTTGTTGAGTGTGATGTTGAAGACATAACTAGATTTTGACCAGCTTTCTTAAACAGAATAAAGCAATTACTATATGTCAGATATGAGTAAAGGATGTATGATTTTGTCCTTTGTTCTTAATGTACCACATGTCAATGTTGTGGCTGTCTTTAAACGGTTGCCCCAGTTACTGTCTCAACCTGGCTTTGAGTATATTGGCATGTAATGTCTTAACTTGTGCAGCAGAAAATTATCTTTTTTATGTAAGGTCCATGCTGATGATGTATAGCATCTCCTGAGAAACCAAATTGTATCTGTATTTGGTTTCCCATTAGATTACTGTGGCCTTTCTACAACTGCCAAAGTCATACAGCCATATCAACTAAACCTTTAATTTCTCCTAGTAACTGTCGGATAAGTATTGCACCTCTCCACTTACTGATATGCTAAATATATTGTTTAACTTAAGAAATCTATTGCATACATTAAATCAATATGATTGTATATAGTTCCTATTTTGTTCAAAACAAATATTTTGCTAGTAGTTGTAATGTTGTAGTGCATATAAAGGTGGGTAAAATGAGTCCCAGTCAGTGATCTAACACAAGTAAAGAAACGATAATATTTTTTAACACTCTGCTTATTGGTTTTTGTTCATTTGGGATAACAGAAGATTTAATGCAAAGTCATAATCTTCAGTTTTATCTTCCAGGTAAGTTGAAACTGCAGACCTCTTCCTAATCCACTTGCTGGAATGAATCCCTGAATGTCCTTTAACTATAAATATACATTTTTACAAAAGCAATATTCATGCTTATGTCACTTTTACACAATGGAGAACAATGTAAGTAAAGTGTAATGATGTAAGTAAAGAAAACCAATAGCTCTGATATACGCCATTACAGGTAAAGGCACATCAGTATATGCAGAAAAAATTCATGTAAAGCCATGTTTATTATAAATAAATAATTGGACATACATTAATAACAGTAGAATTGTAATACCAGAGTTGAGCTAATTTTAACTACTTTATATACTGTTGAATAGTCCAGTCTATAACATTGCACAGTGGTGGAATGTAACGAAATAAGTTTACTCAAGTACTGTAATTATATTGTATATTTTGAGGTACTTGTACCTTACTTGAGTATTTTTCCATTTGAAAACACGATACATTCAAAGTTTGACCTTTTTAAAAAATTCAATGTCATAACAGTATATTAAGTAGTTAAAATTAATTAAAATGTGCTGACATAAATGCACCAATCCAATTGATATATCTGGGATATATAGTAATGGAAAAAAATATTAGACCATTATTTTTCTTCAATTTCTTGCTCATTTTAGTGCCTGGTACATTACATCATTATATTTGTCCAAACAAATGTACCTGTAGTTGTACCAGGCATTAAAGTGAACAAGAAATTGAAGAAAAAATGTGGTTTAATAATTTTTTTCCATGACGGAATATCTATAACAATCTAAGTGGGTCCATTTTGCACAACAAGCACTTTTACTTTTGAATCTTTAAGTACATTTTGATGCTCATACTTTTGTACTTTTACTAGTAAGTTTTGAATCGTGGACTTTTAGCTGTAGTGGAGTAATTTCAGTAGTAATAGTACTTTTACTCAAGTAAAGGATCTGATTACTTTTTCCACCAAACTGATTACCTTTTGCATGAAAATCTGAAAGTAAAACTAAGTTGTATGTGTTTATATGTTGATGGTCATACTTTAAGGTAAGTAAGACTTACTTAGGGTGAACTTATAGTCTACAGGTGCGTCTCAATAAATAAGAATATCATTAGAAAAGTCTGTCTGTAATTAAATTAAAAAAGTGGAAGTAACACATTATATAGATCCAGTACACACAGAATGAAACATTCCATGTCTTAATTTATTGAATTTCTTCTAATTATCATGATTATGGCTTACATTTAATAAAGACCTAAAATTCAGTGCCTCAAAAAAATTCAATTACGAAAGATTTTTAGATGTTTAAGATGGAAATGTTGGCCTCTGAAAAGTATGTCCTATCTACAGTCATGGAAAAAAATATTAGACCATTGTTTTCTTCAATTTGTTGTCCATTTTAATGCCTGGTACAACTAAAGGTACATTAGTTTGGACAAATATAATAACAAAAATAGATCGATAGATAAATTTTAATATAAGAGCTGATATCTAGCCATTTTCCATGGTTTTCTTGATAATAACCAAAATCAATATCAAGAAAAACATGGAAAATGGCTAGATATCAGCTCCTAAATTAAACTTTATCTATCAATCTATTTTTGTTATTATTACATTTGTCCAAACTAATGTTTCTTTAGTTGTACCAGGCATTAAAATGAACAACAAATTGAAGAAAAACAATGGTCTAATATTTTTATCCATGACTGTATATAACAATCTAAGTGGGTCCATTCTGCACAACAAGTACTTTTACTTTTGAATCTTTAAGTACATTTTGATACTTTTACTCAAGTAAAGGATCTGAATACTTTTTACACCAAACTGATTACCTTTTGCAAACTAAATTTTACGTGCATACATTTTGATGCTCATACTTTAAGGTAAGTAAGACTTGCTGACTTAGGGTGAACTTATAGTCTAATAAAATGCCTTTTATTTTTAAAACCGTTGGTTACAGCGCCCCCATGCGGCCCTAATCAGTATTTTCCAGGCTGGGTCCTGCCCCTTTAACAAGTGGGCGGTGCCTGGGAACACGTGACGCATTTGCAGCCAATGGCAGCGACCGAAACACAAAACTGGTTCTAACCAGTTTCGTTCTTATATTTCACCGTATAAACTACAAAAACATTCGTTTGCATTATACATTCGCCATTTTACACAGCGCCCGCTCGGTTGTTGTGTGTTATCCTCTCCGAAAAAACACCCCGTTTTTACGCTTCTATTTTCCGTGAACTTCCCGTTCATTTCCTACCAGCAACATGGCCAAACCGAAGGTAAGAATTTTTATTTATTTTTTATTATAAAATACACTACGTGCAGTAGGCTCGTGTTGTTAAGTTGAGGCTGCGTTTGATATCTCTGCATCAGAGGAACGTCATCATCACTAACACACGGTGCAGCCATGGCGGTCTGACGGGAGAGAGAGAGAGAGAGCTGGGCGTGCATCCTCATTGATCGTCGAAAATAAAAGTTCGTAGCTTGGCCAATAACATAAAACTAATCCCAATCGGTTGCAACCGACTCATAAAGCATATTATGATATTTTCACGCCCTGCACCAAAGCCCAGACGTGCAGAAGTTCAGTCGTAGACATTGCGCGGTCTGTTTTTTTTTTTTTCTTCTTCTTCTCCCCTTTGGCTGCAGGTTGGGGGGGGGAAATCTTGACAGGTTACATTAAATAGGTCGCTGCATGCAAAATAAATGCTAAATCTGATCTGCTTGGTACATTACATCATTATATGATATACCCTTTAGTTGTACCAGGCGTTAAAATGAACAAGAAATTGCAGAAAAAATGTGTTTTATATTTTTTTTTCCATGACTGTTTATAACAATCTAAGTGGATCCATTCCCACAACAAGTACTTTTTATTCTTTAATTAAATTAAACTAAATTAAAAACTGGTGAGGTGGTTTTCTAAACAGATCGATGGAAGTTCAACTTGCAATTTTGAGGAAGGAATTGGGGGAGGGGAGCCCGCATTTATTTATTCCTCCTCGCTGTGTTTTGAATAGGAAAAGTCGTTGGGTTGCACGTTGATTCAAAACAGGTTTAACGTCTCCGCAGCCAGATTGAATTGAATCGTTTTTTTAATAACGGCTGACATAACTATGACAAGTGACCTTAATAGAAAAATTGCCAAATGTAGCCATATGAAATGTTAAATAAGATTTTTCTTAATAATGATTTTTTTTTTCATTTGGATTAAGTTCATTTTGGCGTGTCTGCATTACACATCCTGCAGCAACGTGTGTAATTAATACAATTATCAATTTGACATTATAATGATAATATTAATAATAATAAAAACGGTTTTTTTTTTTTTTTTTTTTTTTTACACAGAAATGTAGATTTTAATTTGTCTGCAACCTCTGCAGGCTTTCGTTTGGCTGCGTCTATTTCATGGCAGTAGCTCCAGATTAGTGAAGTAGTAATCTTCTCAGCTGTCTGTCTGTCGGCGCGCACTGATACAAAACAAAGGAAGCTGTCAAGGCGCCAACACGGTGTCATTGTGACAGCACAGCCCACATTTGAATTCAAATATGCGCGGGAAGTTCATAATCGTTTCTAAATTAGTCTTCAGATCTTAGGCGGGTTTTTTTTTTTTTTTTTTTGTCTTTTCTTTTTGCCAGCACGAGATCATCCTTATGCTTAGATATTAATGCTACATGATTATGAAATTATAGTGTTGTTTGAGTTGTCATATATAAAACCGTTATTCAAATTTTAACATTGTATTTTTCTGTTTTTTTTTTCTTTCAGACTCCCTCCACCGAGGTTTGTATACAAAAAAAACGTTGTATAATATTCATAATCCATTTATGTTGTGTTATTGCAAAAACTTTGCAATAAATTGATAGCTGACTTTGTATTGAAATGCTGCTTTTAGTACACAGGGTTCATACGGATGCCTGAATTCCTTGAAAATGCCTACATTTTAATGTTGTATTTTCAAGGTTTGAAAAGTGATTTTGGAAAAAGTGCTTCAAAATGCTTGAAATTCTTACTGTATTTCTCTTGCAATCTGAATATAGATAATCACATGTTCAATGAAAAAAAATTGGATATTGAGATTAGCAAACTGTACTTTTGGTTGTTAAAAGTGTAAAACCATCGCTGTCGGTATGGTTGAGTGAAATTACCCCTTTTAGCATGTGAGTACTCATCTAAAACATGCAACTTACAACCGTTGTTGATTCTGGAAAAGCTTGATAATGGACCTTGAAAGTGCTTGAAAAGTGCTTGAATTTGACAACTGAAAAAGTGTATGAACCTTGAGTACACTTTGTGCAGGCCAGCTGACAGTCTTGCCTGGGCCCAGGACGAGATTATCTTAGATGGGCCCCCCGCGCCCAGATCTCTCCTTTTCTCTTGTTGTTCCTCTCCTCTCCTCTCCTCTTTCTTTATAAACCATGACTAAATGTGCAGCTATTTACCCTGCAGATTATGAGTGTATATTTTGAAATAAGGGGCTAATTCCCATCTTTCAAGTATAATATCCCTGATTTACAAAAAGGTTTTTGCAGATAGCCTATTTGTGCAATGAGCTTTATGTATCTATTTTATTCTTTAAAATAAATTAAATATTAATTAAAACATTGCAAGCAAAAACATTCTCTCCTGTTCCTCTCCTCTGCTCTTCCTCTCCTCTCCTTTCCTCTCCTCACATCTCTCTTTGACAAGAGACAATAATGGTTAAGATTAACAAACTACACATGCGCTGTTGCTAAATACACTCTTCATATGTATTGGAATTCTGACACTAGCAGGAAAATAACTGACTAAATAAATAAATAAACTATAAATGACTCTCTCTCTCTCTCCCTCCTCTCCTCCCGCATCACTCTCTCTGTCACCTGACAGCTGCTGGATCTCTCTCCTCTCTGTCTCATCCTCTCTGACGGAGCTACCAAACTTTGTTTCTGTCAAAGATAACGTGTTGTGTCAGGCTTTCATACAAGCTAATGGACGTTAACATTAGAGCGAGCTTGTTAGGTTACGTTACAAGGCTGTAAACATTGGCTGCGCTGTTTCTTACCTTGCTCTACGTTCACTTTACTAGTCCCAGCTTCACCGTCACCACCTTTTTTTTTTTTAATATTTGTTCATAAAATAAGGCCTCCATTTTCTTCTTCTCGTCTTCTCTTTTCTTTCCGTTTCTGAGCACCGGACTTGTGTTTACCGGACATTTTGAGCGAACTTCAAATCAAACGGCAACATCAAAGTTTGATCAGTGGCCAAACCATTTTTGTGTTGGGGGTGGGGGGGTTCTTGCCCACTAGTTCAAGGACAATTAGGAAGAAAATAAATAAAAAGCTTTTAACTCAAATAAATATTACATTTTTTTCCACAAATAGGCCTATTTCATTTTATTTTTTTAATCATTCCATAATTTAATAAGGGCCCAGTTCTGGGCCCCCCCCTACCCTGGGCCCGGGACAGCAGACCCGTTTGTCCCCCCCTATCGGCGGGCGTGCTTTGTGTTAGTTTTAAATGACTATGACAGGCCTTTTGGACTGAAAATCGTGTTCAGTTCAGGTCATGTGTTTAAAAATCAGTCAAATTAGTTACATCTGCAGTCATTTACTGAACATTTTCTTGCTCCCATTTCAACAGCCAAGAAGATGTTCCCAGCGGCTGGCAGTGGTAAGCTCCTTAGAAACGCAATTAATCAATTCGGTATAAAGAGCTGTTTTTATTCCTGTCCTTCCTCTAGAAATTGGTTCCCTTACAGCAGCTTCCTCTGAAGGATTAGCTTTAACCTTGACATTTAAATTAGCATAAACCACAGTCTGCTTTACACTATCAAAATACAATTTCCTTTCTATGATCTTTTGCAATGTTAGCAACAGCATAGATTATTTTTAGAGATATTCTGTGTCACCATCCATTGTATTCCTGTCTGTAATCTGTTCTCACATACCGTTTACATTTCTTGTTTAGCAGGGCAAATTGGGGAAAGTGGCCAAGAAAAAAGATCCACCAAAGGTATAGAACTGCTCTCTCTGTATGTCACATGTGAAACGTATTCATGGCCTTCGGCTGCTGAAGAGAAATTAAGTGTGACCCACTTCTATGGAAAAGACCTTTTGAGCAACAATTGAGATGTTTTGGTACACTTGGTTTTCCCTCATTATTCTGCAACATGTGTTAAGTGCATACAACAAGCAGAAGAGCTCTAAACTGCTATTAATCAATTGTCATGTCCTTTTGTAGAAGGTGGTCAAAGCAGCAAAGAAGGCCAAGCCAGCTGAGAATGGGAACAACAAGACTGAGGTTTGTTTCCTTTTATGAGAACGATCACAAACAGTTTATATATATATATATATTTGTGTGTGTGTGTGTGTGTGTGTGTGTGTGTGTGTGTGTATGTATATATATATATATATATACATATATATAATGTGTGTGTGTGTGTGTCTCTGTGTGTGTGTATATATATATATAAACACACACACACACATGAGTTGTGGCATTCAACTAATAAATTATTCATCTGAGCATATTAATAAAACTTGTGTTAAATGTAACATTATGGATTTCTGAAAAATATTCTCAGTATTTTAAAGTAAAAGTAGAAATACCACAATATAAAAGATAATACTCAAGTATATGTACATACATTACATGTAGAAGCCCTGGATTTAAAATATAAGTTAATTAAAGTACAACATTTTTAAAAGAAAAAGTAGTCACTATGCTCCTATGAGCGTTATAAAATTACATTTCATGTATTATATACATGAGTTGAGCCATTCAGCTAATAAATTCTGAGCAAATGAATAAAACTTGTGTTAAATGTAACATTATGGATTTCTGAACAATTAATGTTTTTACAAGCTTTTCAAGTGTCAAACGGACCAGATTAAATCTGATAAATGTGAAAAGCAAACATTATTAATATGAAGGAATGAATTAAGTATTTGTAGACGTCCCAATACCAAATCACAGCTGCTGTAGTCTATCACAAAACATTCAAGTTTAATTAGTTATTTAATTTGGTGAGCTCAAATGACAAATTCAAGCACTTTTAAGTAATAGTTTCGGGGCACAGAAGTAAAAATAAATAAATAAATCCTAATGTTGAAGTGCAGACATTTTTTAATAATATGCATCTTCAAAGGAGCAAAACCTATAATTGCAAAATCAAAAAAAGCAACTGTCAATCAAAGTAAAGTTTGGGGAAAATCAATCTAACCCTATCTTAAATCTTAACCCTACTGTAAATTTACCTCTAAAGTTCTGGCTGTAAACTCCATGAGGCCAGTTTCAGTTTGATGATGATATACCAAGTAAAACTGGAGACAAGGTCCTTTGTTCACATTTGCAACATTTAAAATTCTTTATTGAGCATTATAGTGTTTTGAAAGTAAAAAAAAGGACTAAAAATGACACAAAATGACCAAAAAAAGACACAAAATGACTAAAAAAAGACACAAAATGACTAAAAAGACACATAATGACCAAAAAAGACACAAAACTACTAAAAAGAAGACACAAAATGACCAAAAAAGACACAAAATGAGAAGACAGAATGACCAAAAACACACACAAAAAGACACAAAATAACTAAAAAAAAAAACACAACAGACACAAAATGACCAAAATCAATCTGAAGTTCTGAAATTTCAAGTCTTCAGACAGATTCGGATTATTATTATGATCAATAAAGTTTTACGAGTCCACAGTTGTGGTTTCTTGGTGCGTGTATGACCTGTCAATCCATCTTTAAAATCAGTTTTATTTGGTATTAAAAGGATCTGAAGTGTGTGTGTGTCTTGATGAAGCCTGCAGGCACCATGCCATATATTAGAATCAGATAAAATGGAGGAGATGGTAACAGAACGGTCCCAGACGGGTGTGTGCTGTCTTAGAGCCAAATCAAGCCGTGCCCATAACGCTCTGCTGTTATCTTGTGTCCCCAGGAGCCAAAGGCCGAAGCCACTGAAGCCAAATGAAGGATCGACGTGCTCACTCTGTGTACTTGGTGATTGTACAGTTTTAAATAAGTATTTTTTACCAAGTTTTATATTACAAATGTCATTTATAGGTTTGTTTTCGGGCTTGCACTTGATGTAACAAAAGTTTGTCGTCACATTCATATCCATTTTATATCCATTTAAAAAAACGATTACCGTCCATATCTTGTAGAAGTGACATTTGTCTAATCTTTTTATTTTATTTAAACTGCTGAGTAATAGATATTTTCCAACAAGTTGGAATTTAAATCTTTAAATTTAAAAACATTATAAGGCAGCTAAAGCATATTGTTAAAATTTGAGGGAGATGGGGAATTTTGCCTTTTATCTCCTTGTATTTTAATGTTAAACTAATAAGAAATTGCTTACCAAATGTTTTTATGATTTTATTTTTTTTTGAAACACTGTATGTTGACACAAGTTCCAGACAGTGAAAATACCACACACGAAAAGAAAAAAAAATACTGTTATTAGTTTAAAAAAAAATTGATACATCCCAAAAACATGTTTGATGTGAACCTGGTCATCTGACGGTCAGTGCTGTGAAGTTATGTTTCTCTTCTGACTGAAGCTTTTCTGACTGAAATGGTTGATTTAAATGTTCTTGAATAAAAATTGTCAAACTGTCTTCTTGGTCTTACTTTGTTGTGACATAAAAAAAATATTTACAGGTTCCTCCATCTTGACAAGGCATCCATTTTAAAATCATTCTCATTCAAGATTTTTTTTTTTTTTTCAATTCTTAATTATCACCATTTAGGGGTAGAGGTTTATTTTGGATATTATATTTTTATATATATATTCATGGTATAAATCAACCAAATAAATGCAAAACCATGTAACACTCCTAAAAAATCAGTATTTTAAACATTGCTTTAATAAAGCCACTGTAGAACAGTAATGAAGCAACAAATTATTTATGGTATTTTTAACTACAAAATTACTGTTAAATCAAGATTTTTATATCTATATATATGCTGTTGTGTAAATTATCTCAATTTATTAATAATTACCTCAAAAGATGACGTGTCGCTGAAGTATAGTGTGGAATAGTGGACTTGATTTACACAAATATACAGTCATGGAAAAAATGATTTGACCACCTTAGTTTTCTTCATGTCCTTGTTCATTTTAATGCCTGGTACAACTAAAGGTACATTTGTTTGGACAAATATAGTGATAACAACAAAAATAGCTAATAAGAGTTTAATATAAGAGCTGATATCTAGACTTTTTCCATGGTGATTTTGGTTATCAAGAAAACCATGGAAAAAGTCTAAAATCTTATCAGCTATTTTTGTTATCATATTTGTCCAAACAAATTAGGTCTTAAAATGATAAAGAAACTAGAGAAAACAAGGGTGGTCGGATAAATGTTTCCGTGGCTGTAAAAGGTATGGAAGGATATAAAATGTTATGTTTTTTTAAATAAATTATACTCAGGTGTAAACTTAACATAAATCAGTACTTGAGTTAACTTTCACCCTATTTACATATTCAACATACCAGAACTATCAACTAGGTAATCCAAAGAATCATCTGTAAGAAATAACTGTCTGGCAAAATCATATGTATGTCTGTTCTAAACATTAATTGTTATGCAATTAATGTAATTTGAATTTAAAAAATATCTAATTCAATTTTAAGAAAGTTACAGATTTGCATATTGTACATGATAAAATTTGTATCTGCTACATTTTTTTCTTTTAAAACAACTGAGCAAGTTCCCATCCCATAGTGTGTGATATTTTAAATCAGAACCCATTGAAAGAAAATTGTATCTGTTTAGTTTTTATCTATTAAAAACTCTGTAGGCTGCAAGTGGGTGTTATTCACTAGGAAACTCCAGTATATTAGCCTATTATATATTTTAAAAGCATTCATTTAAACAGAATAATAATAATAATATTAAATCTTAACCCTACTGTAAATTTACCTCTAAAGTTCTGGCTGTAAACTCCATGAGGCCAGTTTCAGTTTGATGATGATATACCAAGTAAAACTGGAGACAAGCTCAAATATATTTAGTATAAAATGATAGAACTGGATGGAACCCTCTTAGGTGTTATATTTGCAACCTTTGTTCACATTTGCAACATTTAAAATTCTTTATTGAGCATGATAGAGTTTTGAAAGTAAAATAAAAAAGATTCAAAATCACATTTTATGTTGGACTAAAGGGCTAAAAAAAGACACAAAATGACCAAAAAAAGACACAACAACAGAAACAAAATGACAAAAAAAGACACAACAGACACAAAATGACTATAAAAAAGACACAAAATGACTAAAAAATACACAAAATTACAAAAAAGGCACAAATGACAAAAAAAGACACAAAATGAGAAGACAGAATGGCCAAAAAAGACACAAAATGAGAAGACAGGATGACCAAAGACCCCCCACAAAGACACAAAATGACAAAAAAAAAAGACACAAAATAACTTAAAAAGACACAGCAACAGACACAAAATGACAAAAAAAAAGACACAAAATAACTTAAAAAGACACAGCAACAGACACAAAATGACTAAGAAAGACACAAAAAGACATGAAAAGGATTCCAAAATGGACAAAATAGCCCAAGACTCGATAGAGTTAAGAACCAAATTGAATGATAGAAAAAAGTGTATTTGCTCTGTGTCGCCAGTAGAGGGCGCCGTCGCATCGCTGCACACAGGTGGGGCAGCTGTCTCTCCTCCAGCAGGGGG
This sequence comes from Centropristis striata, assembly GCF_030273125.1. Taxonomy (NCBI): domain Eukaryota; kingdom Metazoa; phylum Chordata; class Actinopteri; order Perciformes; family Serranidae; genus Centropristis; species Centropristis striata. The sequence continues at coordinate 7,273,843 of NC_081524.1, read as the reverse complement.
CGCCCTCTGCTTCAACATCTGCCGCCTGCAGAAAGCGGTCAAATATGACGCGCTTTGTTTTGAAAGCTGTCATCTCCACTGTTTGCTGCCATCATGGAGAGTGCTGCTGTTTTATAGTCTAAATGTGTATTCATCAACATGTGAGCAGCCATAAAGATTCAACAGTGGCAGTAATGTTCAAATATGGGACAAATGTAGCTTTTGACAAAAAGACAGCAACACAAAGTACAATGAAAAAAATAAATAAAAACAAGGTTATTGTTTAATTTGGACTTGACCTTCATATCACAAACTATTTGATAAAACATAAAGCTTTTGTAAGAATCTTTCAGAAGTCCTGAAATATTTTATAAAGATTGTCTGAAATATGAAAATTGTAACAAATGGCATGTAAGTCATTTAAAAAAGTATCAGACCACCACTTTTCTTAAATGTCTTAATTATTTATTAGACAGTGTGTTATATTTGATATATTGGCTAGAAATATGTTAAAGTGACGTTACGATCTACGAGTTAGTAGGTGATCAGTAAAGAGGCTGAAGACCCGCCTCTTTGAATGAGAGTACTCATAAAAGGAAAATGGAAATATGAACACAGAGTCCATCTGCTAAAGAAAGACTGTGTGTCACAACCAAAATCTCCAAAAGACTCAGAGTATTTTAACAGGAAACATGTAAATACCAAAGAGAACATGTCAAGGAGACTGTAGCAACACCCTCCATCCTGTTGGGGTCGTTGGGTTCATATGCTCTCCCTCTGCCTCTGTCTAAACCAGGGGTCAAATTACCTGGGGGCCGCTGGAGCCAGTATCAAAATGACCACAAAAAAAAAGACACAAATTACTTTAAAAAGACACAGAATTACCAAAAAGACACAAAATTATTGAAAATGACCAAAAAAGACACAGAATTATTAAAAAAGACACAAAATTACCAAAAAAGACACAGAATTACCAAAAAGACACAACATAATTTAAAAAAGACCAAAAATTATAAAAAAGACAAAAAGTTATTAAAAAGACACAAAATTACTAAGAAAAGACACAAAATTACAAAAAAAAGACATAAAATTATTTAAAAAAGACACAAAATTATTAAAAAGACACAGAATTATCAAAAAAGACACACAATTACCAAAAAAGACATAAAATTATTAAAGAAGACACAGAATTACCAAAAAGACACAAAATTATTGAAAATGACCAAAAAAGACACAGAATTATTAAAAAAGGACACAAAATTACCAAAAAAGACACAGAATTACCAAAAAGACACAACATAATTAAAAAAATTCCAAAAATGTATTAAAAAAAAAGACACAAAGTTATTAAAAAGACACAAAATTACTAAGAAAAGACACAAAATTACAAAAAAAGACATAAAATTATTTAAAAAAGACACAAAATTATTAAAAAGACACAGAATTACCAAAAAAGACACACAATTACCAAAAAAGACATAAAATTATTAAAAAAGACACACAATTACCCAATAAAAGGCACAAAATTACCAAACCTGCGGGTCGCGAGTTTGGGACCCATGGTCTAAGGAGAAAAAGTATGATGCCCAGCACACATGGTGGAGTAAACACTTTTAAATGAATCACCTGTTATGTCAGTGCACACGTAGTAAAGCCAGGAGGGAAGAAGACACCAGGAGAAGCATGCAGGGTGCAGCAGCAGGGACGGCTCCGCTGCAGGTCTGCTGGGTTTATTTATATACAGTCTATGGTTTGCACGTGCTGCACGGTTTTAAAGGTAAAAAATGATTAAGACATCCATCCATAACAATCTCACCAAAAGGTGCATTCAGTAGTTAATGACATCTAACTACTATTTTTCTCAAAAGACTTTTAGCTGTCATGGACAAGAAGTCCTCCTCGAGGTGTGACCTTTCCCCCAGACTCTCCCTCACTGAGGTGTTTACTCTACACGTTGTGTAGTGTCAGTGTTGAGGACACCATCTTTTTTTCCTCCAGGTGAGAAATGCATAAAAGTCCGAAGACCACCAATCAAAACACAAAAACATTTTTTCCCTGTCTGGTTCAAGTTTTATATCAAGAGCTCCAAAGTTTCACTGGTCAATCAATTAGTTAACAACTTATCCCCAAATTGATAATTTAAGAAAATGAAAGATTTAAGATTAAGGTTAATTGATAAGGACAATAATTTTTAAAGTTGATCTGATTCCAGTAAAAGTGATAATAGTTTCTCATCCGTAGTCTTTACATGTCATTAGAAGCTGATCTACAGTATGGGACGCCATTTTCAAAGTGTTAAGTTGAGGCTCCCCATTTTTAGGAAGAAGAGTGTGGATCAACTGCATTCAAACAGTTTTTTTTAATCCAAAATGCTTTTCCTGTTGTCGTTTATTCACACATACAGACTCACACTGATGCAAGGTTCTGGTCTGACCATCTGGAGACATTTGAGGGTTCAGCTGGGGAACCGAACCTGCAACCGAAGTAAATGCTGAGACGCAACCACCCCAGAGTTTTTCACTCATATGTGATTTATCTGTCTGTCTCTCTCTGGAGGATTAATATTAATGTGTGGGTTTTTTTTGCCATCATGGATGAAAAGTCCTGCAAAAAAAAAGGGAAATCTGAGCATCTTTATTCTCATGACATGATGACTTTTTTGTTAAGTTCTCGTCCGACTTGAAAACTGGGGTCAGAATGAATTGTTTTTAAGCCAACATAAACTTAAAGTCCTTAAAGTGCTCAGAGAGAATGGAAGTTTCATTATGCTATTATAATGCTTACTTTCCTTAAAGTTTGAATTTTTAGTCCGGCAGCATATCATAATGAAAAACCAAGCAATGTCAAGCCTGAATGTTTTTATACATGTTTTTTACACCTACTTTGTTGACAAAGTGTAATTTGTCAACTTAATGACAAAAAAAATGAATTTTTAACCATTTTATCTTTACCACAGTGCACACATGACATGCACTATTTGCTGTCATTTAACACTATGAACTGTCAAAGGGGAAAAGACAGACCTTAATGTTTTATACATGTCTTTTTACACCTACTTTGACTATTTAAAGTGTAATTTGTCAACTTAATGACTAAAAAAATGAATTTTTAACCATTTTATCTTTACACACAGTGCACACATGACATGCACTATTTGCTGTCATTTAACACTTTAAACTTGCAGAAGGAAAAGACAAAATGTACCGGCATGCAATTGCACGTGAGTACAAAACGTGGACGAGTCCATCTCTGAGCAGACGTGGGGGTTCATGTGTTCTACATGCACACAGACATGCCTTGTGTGTGCTGCAGGACTCCGGCGGCCCCACCCCCCTCTCCATATAGAACATGTCCCGGCCTCCTATAAAAACTTTACATCACGAACACCCTGTACTACTCACCCCAACGCCTCCTGAACCACACCAAAACCGTCCTAAAACAGCTGCAGCTGCAGGTAAGCACTTTTACAATTTTCACTTTTACACAATTACATTTTAAAATTTAAATAAAGAAGTAAAATAGGTGAAGAAAGCAACCAAAGCCGGTTCTGCCATAGTGGAAAAAAGGAAAAACCTCCCATTGTCTCTTTGTTTTAAGCTATATGTTGCTGTGGTTTGTTTGTTAGCTTTTTTAAATTTTATTTAAAAACTGAAATATGTTTCGTTTTGCAGAGATTAAACCGGTCAAAACTGTTTTATGAGCTGTTTCTGCTTATTAAATAAAAAAGTAAATTGCCGGCTCATGTGGCTCTGTTGAAACTATAGAATTTAAAGGGCTAAACACACCTAAAATTAGCAGCCGCGTTATTCAGAAAACGACATTTTTAATAGTAAAGTGAGTTTATTTTTGCTTTAATTTGAAGCTGACTTGGACCAAATGTACGTTCATGTTGTACTGGATGTGTTTTCTTGGACAAATTGTACTTTTTCTTGTCTTTTGTCACTGGCAGTGTAGTTGGTCCCATTTGGTACCAATATTATGATTTATTTATTTTAAAAATATCCAGTTGACAAAATTGTAATTGTGTGAGTTAATTTTAAGCATCAATGCAGATTTTCATAGTGATTATAGCAAGTGAGAGCTGAACACTTAAAGGAATCTTGCATCTTGTTGCTTTTTGCATCTACAAATCCTGCAAAATATTAAAACTTGGTTAATCTTAAAATGATTTATTTGCATCCAGTGTGTCTATATAGTCAGTTAGTGCTTATCTGACCTTTATGCAGAGTCTTGTACGTGTGGCAAGTCATCTGTACATTTTGTACCTTGGCAGTATAGAGACTAGGGAACACAATGCTCCGCTCATTCTTTTTTTTTTTTAGTGTTTCCTTGGATGTGCAGCCAGATTAAGATTTGAGTGTAGAAATTAAGATTGCATTTTGATTTATAATTGATTTGGATGAAAATGTTTGACTATTTATCAGTTAATATGAAGGAATGCCAAACCTTCAGTAAGATAAATGTTTTTTTGGGTTGTTTTTTTGTTTTTTTTGCAGCTGTTTGCTCATTTGGTACCATCTGCATACCACAGCTTCAGGGATTAACAAACTTATGTTATGTTATATTTTTCCTGCCAGCCACTGTTGCTAGTTGTTTTCCAAAGTTACTGGCCAGTCAGCATTTTTACTTGCCACAATTTTGTTGTTGGGGAAGGTGCGTTTTATTTGATTTAAAGCTGCCTCAATTCTCCTAAACTGGTTTTACAACCCCCTTTAAATGTAAATTACCAATGTAAATGCCCAAATCAACACTACATGGGCTGTATAAGACTACAGTCCTCAATGCATAGCTCTGGTAGGGCCAATCACTCTCCCTTCATGATTACATTTACACTCCTGTGTCAGCCTTTAACAGGGAGGTGTGCAAACAGTTGAGCTTAATGCTAATTCACAAGCTTGAGATCTGCCTCATTTGGCTGACAAAAGCTTTATTCTTCAATCTGGCCACCTCCCAGACTCAACTTTTTTTTTGTTTCTGTGACTCAGCCATGTTTGCTTCACAGCTGGGGCCCAAAATGGAGGCACAGTGTCTCCGGTTTCACCTTGAACAACTCAGCAAGTAAGGGATAAGAAAAGTGAACTCTGACCTCCTGCCCCCAAACTAAATAGAAAAACAATCTGTACACCAACCACCATGTGTTTTTGTTCCAGCCACACTGCTGAAGCTTGTAATTAACTAAATACTTCTTACTGGCTGCATCATAATGGAAACTAGAGCTGCAACAATTATTCGATTAATCGGATGATACTGGATAACTAAATTAATCGTCAACTATTTTGATAATTGAATAGTTGGTTTGAGTTGGTTTTAACGACAATAAGTCCAAATTCTCTGATTTCAGCTTCTTCAATGTGAATATTTCTAGTTTCTTTGTTTTATGACAATAAACTAAATATCTCTTTGGTTTGTGGACAAAACAAGAGATTTGAGGACGTCATCTTGTGGTTTGCGAAACACTGATATTTTTCAACATTTTATTGACCAAACAAATAAGTGATTAATCTTTTAAATAATCAACAGATTAATCAATAATGAAAAGAATCGTTAGTTGCAGCCCAATTGGAAACATGCCCTCTGAATTATTATAGGAGCTGAAATTGATCAAAATAAAGCTATTTTCATGATCCATATAATTCAGGCATGCAGTCAGATGTCACATGAGCTTGAAGTTGCGACCACCGGTCTTTACTATTTTCTGACATTTTATGGCTTGAACAATTAATCGCTAAAATAATCAATTGTTAATACAATGCTTTGCTGCAGAACCTACTTGTCAAGATCTATCAAGTATTAAAGTGTGGATGTGAAAGGTGTGTAGTGACACTGTGGGTGTGTTTATACCCCTTTGACCATATTTGGTATGCCAGGAAAAAAAAATTTGGTATGTCCCAATAGTATGCCAAAATACCAGGATGTGCTGCTGTAAGTGGCTGCATTTTTCGGTACGCAAGGCATAATGACTTTCTGGCTATTCTGTCCCACAATGCCCTGCATGGCTTATGAGTAGGCGGGTCAAAGTTCAAGGCGGACCGTTTTGATGTGAAGTTGTATGTCCCAATTGTAACAGTGCATACGTTGTTAGGGCGTCTGTAAAAAGTGACTTGGAATGCGGTGTAAAGTTGTTGTTTTTTTTTTTTTTTTTCAATGGACTCACGGGCACAATAAGTCTCCACTTGGTTGTTGCCAATGACAGCATTCACCTCACAAGCTTGTGCACATTAGCGCAGCAAAACCAACCCGGTGACCCAGGGAAACCATGGTAACAGCCATGTACATGCCTCAGACATGAATGTGGCGGATGCCCAGACGGTGAAGCAGAGCGATTGCACAACTAGACAGGTTGCTGATGATGTAATCCGGAGCTGCTGTTGCCCTGCAGAAGATTTTATATATTTTTGACGATCGTTGAGCAGCAGCGACTGTTGTCTCTGTGTCTCACACGCTGTCGTCCACACACTCGCAGGAGATCCCCTGCTGCAGGCGGCAGGGCTGCAGAGTGACTATAAGAGACAAGTGAAGGCGGGACTAAGAGGAAGGACAGAGTGCTGCTCGTATCTCATTGGCTCTTTGGTTTTGTACACAATGTACCCAGTTAATGTTTCTGGGCTTGGGGCAGGCTGATTGACATGCTTTTTTTATATATATTTTTTATTTTTAACAATCTCCATGGGAGAGATGGTAGGAAATGAATTCACCTGTCCTCGGTCAGCCTCTCCTGATGGAAAGAGACATTTTTCTGCCATTACAGCATCTTTCCACTTCTGTTTCACTAAAAACTAAGAATCTCTTCCATTTCCAAACAATGATGTCATTTTGAAAGAAAGCAAAAGTCCTAGCTATCCAGGCTGACAGACAATCGCTGCATCCAAAATCACATCTTCTGCACTAAATACCACTGTTCAACACACGTGTGCATACACAGTAGTATGTTTCTTTTCGGTCGCATTCAGCTGTAATTATTACGTCACTTCCTTGCTGCTCGGCGGCGCATAACCTGTGCTAACCTCGGCTCTACCAGCATTTGCAAGACCTGTATGCAAGCATGAAGAACCTCTTGAGTATAATAATGTCTATGTAGGTTTGTTAAAGACTAATGCCATATACAATACATAAAGGACAAAACAAATGTAAAAGACGTATTTTCCGTCAAGTGCACCAAAGAAAATATCCTGAAAAAACAAAATTATATCTTTCACTTAAATGAAAGCATTATTGTTGTTGCAGAGCTGCCCGCCATTGCCTGTGTGGATGTTGTTGTTAGTACCGTGTTGCATTGTGGGATATTCGTGCTGCCGTAGGTTCCAGTGATAGCATTCTGTAATGTTTCACCCAAATAGTTTGCAATTCGACTGTTATAGGTTTCATACTTTTGGACCCTCCCTGACGTGGCCCATGTGTTACTCATTGAGTGTGTCTGCAGCTGGTATTTTGAAATGTGGTCGCAAGTGATGCACATGTGGGAAGGAAACGCCCTGTCGCTTTTATGAATGTCCTCAGGTAAACCTGCATTGTACACAGGTGATTCACCTGGACTCCTGCCGAAGCATGTAGAGAACCACTCCTAAACACGAAGCGACTGAATCAGCTGCCCGTCAGAATTTCCTCAACAGAAGATTAACGTCTTCTTAGTGTGATATGATACAAACATTTGAGAGTCGATGAGTGAGTGGAAATCATGCATAGTTTTACCTTGACCAACCCAGTTTCAGAATCTATGACAAAAGATCCAAGATTTTTACAATAATGACTCTTCAAAATGTATGGAAGGGTTTACGTTTGGTAGGAACCAAGCTTTCGACTTGATCTCAATCATAGTGCTCTGACTTCCAAAAATGATCTAACCTTGTGGTTTATGTAGCTTATTTAATCAGATCAGTCAGATGCCAATCAGTGGATCAGATGCCAACTTGATGCCAAAGTGTGTTGAGTTTGAGCCAAATTCTTGAGAAGAGTTTGTTCAAGGGGTGGCCAAGCCTTCACTGGATAAAGCCCTAGTGTCTTGATGACTTGTTGTGCCAAGCTGTATTTATTTTTTCTTCTTCAGTTGCAGCACTTGAACAAGGAACCAATTGGAGTTGATGCAAGTGAAAACTCTGAAAACTGAAATTGCATGATGTAAACATTGTCTCAGTCGTTCAAGGATCCATGGGGACTGACTGCAACTTTTTGTTCAGTGAAATGGAAACAAATTATGTAACACAGACAGCCACAGTAGCAACTGAAATGCACAAACAAAAATGCATTTTAATAGCAGAACTTATTGTCCCAGGTTTCTAATCTGCAGGTTTATAGTTCCTCATGGGCAGTCCTGAGGTCTGTGACATTTAATTTCTGCTCCAGTTTGAGATTAAATGGACACATGAGGCTGGTTATGTAACCCTACACTTCAACATGCATGCTGCTTAAAGAGCGCACTGTCACGCTGTATTGTTTTTTTTTTTTTTTTTTGCATTATTCTTATTTTACCTCATGTTGGCTGACTGAGCAAATCATATCCGACAGCTCACAAAGGGTTTTTCCTGTTTTGGAAGGGGTGTGTTTGAGGAAAGCGACTCACTGAGAGTAATGCATCTCGACAGTGTGTATGTGTCTGAAAGTGGGCGTGTGCAGCAGGCGAGCCCGCAGATCTCGTTGGGTGAGAGCGGGGCTGTATAAAAAGGCGGAGCACAGCGCAGAAGCTCTCAGTAGTTTGAGTTCGTCACTGTTTGGCATCTGTTGGGATTTTCAGCGTGGCTGCAAAGTAGAAGTTCCCACTGGTGGGTTTCTGTCTTTTATTACCATCAGAGGGTGTCTGGAAGGCGAGGAGTCCCAGCCCTGTTTGGTTTTCACGAATAAGACCAACTTCCCACACAAGGAGCAACTCTAAAAGATTGGATTTCTTTTTCTCGAGGGGTGTAACTCCAACCAGGTTGGCACATTAATGCTTCACATGTTTTACCTGATCCTCACTCCTCCGCCTCACCTTCCCTTGAACCGTTACCACAAATGCAAACCCAAACTTTTCTTAAGACCTTTGGGTTAATGTCTTGTAATCCCAAACCTCTTCATGTAGTCTTCCTGGGATGCCTTTTGAGACGCCTGTATCTCCATCCACTCTCTGGTAGACGATCCAGTTTGCACAGCTTGAAAACGTTAAGTGTTGGCCTCTCACTGTTGGGTACTTTTTGTTCTTTAAGTCATGTTTGGATGAACCTCCATCCCTCCATATGCTTCTCTTTGTCCTCTTCCTCATCAATTAGTGTCCAACAAATTATCAGACACATCGCTTTCTTCATCAATTATACATGGGCTTCTTCATGTATGAATGAATGAAATTGTTCTGTTCTTTGCTGCGTCAGTTTATGGCGCAGCATGAATAAACGCTCTGTTGCTTTGGTTCAAACACGATAATTTAATAACAGAGGGGATTTAAGGGCATTCCAGATGGAAGCGGTTCCGCGTAGAGCAGATCTTAAACAACTTATAAAAGCACTTATATGTTGGGTTTCTCCTCATGGCGATCTCATCGGGTCGCTTCGTGTCATGGCTGCAGGCGGTGGATGTTCTGCCTGCATGGATCAGATGGTTTTCATTTATTTGCAAGTCAATGGCAATGCCAATGGCAATTCTGTTCCTCTTTTGGCAGCAGTACTCCAAAACCCCATTAAAAGTTTGGGACTGTAAGTCAATGCTCTTAGTCATGGAAAAAAATGATTAAAGCACCATTGTTTTCTTCAATTTCTTGTTCATTTTAATGCCTGGTACAACTAAAGGTACATTTGTTTGGACAAATATAATTATAACAAAAATGGCTCATAAGGGTTTCATTTAAGAGCTGATATATTATATTTTTCTATGGTTTTCTTGACTATGATTTTGGTTATTATCAAGAAAACCATGGAAAATGGCTAAATTACTCTTATGAGCTATTTTTGTTATCATTATATTTATCCAAACAAATGTACCTTTAGTTGTCCCAGGCACTAAAATGAACAGGAAACTGTAGAAAACAAGAGTGGTCTAATATATTTTTTTTCTGTGACTGTATGTGATTCTCGTATACAAGTTGAGTAATGTCTGCATGATAGATTTAATTTTGTCAAATGTTTTGGGGACACAACTCCCACTCAGCGTATATTCAAATCTTCTGACTGTATTTGAGTGAGTTGGTCATTTTGATCCTTCGCTACTGTTTTTTCTGTCACATTGTTGCGCAGTTACTTTAATGAATTCTCCATTTTCTCCGCAGGTCTCTAGAGCCGCCCCAGCTCTTCCCTCCACTCCGACCCACCACACACAACAACAGACATGATCATCAGACTGGGCAGACTGACACCTGGATACTTTCGCCTCCTCCAGGTATTTACATCTTTATCATAGAGTTAAAATGATGGCTAAGTTGTGCTTTACATACTCTTATTTGATGCGTTTCTGATGGTTCATGCTGGCATGTAATCTCCACAAAGTAATGTAGAGTAAAATAAATCTTGCTGAAGAGCTTCAAATACTTCATTTTCACTTTTTTTTTTTTTTTGCCGTTTGTATCAACATGTCATGGTCATTACTTTTTCTTATATCGGCTTTAACGCTGGTTCTAATCTGAACTGGGGCGTCATGCTGTTCTGTGACCCACAATCCTTTTATAATTGGGGTTGACACTAATCATTATGATATCATTTCCTCTCCATTCCTTTTGTTCATCCCGCCATCATCATAATCCACTCATCAGTAGTGACCCTCCATATGTCTTGGCCGCTGTGTAAAGTCTTTGTTCGCTTATTTACACTAATTCAGAAACAAAAGCTGTCCCCTCGTATGGCTGTACATGAACTCAAAAGCTCAACAGACCAGAGAAAAGTGACTGGCTCTTACATAAGATTTGACACATTGGCGGGACGGTATTTTCTTCTAGTAACAAAAGCAACTTTACAGTGAATGTTAACGACTAAAGACGGATATCTCTTTAGTTCACAGCAACATTTCCTCTCTCAGTTGAAGTTACACAAATTGGGGATAACTTGCTGTTGACTTAAAATTTTGCATAAAGAGGAAAGGTAGCTGATTTCAACACCCCAGTACGACGTTGTATGTTATAATAATAGTAATACATTTTATTTGTAAAGCACTTTTCATGAAGAAATCTCAAAGTCCTACAGAAACCAGAAACAAAATAGACAAAAGACTAGGAGAAAACTCAGACACATTAAAATCAGCAGTAGATAAAAAAAGACACAGTACATTATTAAGAGATCAAGGTGCAGAGACGATAATAAAAACATCTAGGGAAAACCTTAAAATGCCTTCCTGAACAAAAAAGTTTTAAGCCAATGTTATTGTAAATTTGTGTTTCACATCGTGCTGTTCAGTTCAACAGAGGTGCTTAGTGTAAGAATATGCGTGTTTAAAAAATGTATGAATAAATTTGCTGGACAAAAGTGTCCTTGTTGATGTTATAAAAGAAAACAAATTATAGATATAATCATACTGTTTTTAATTGTTTACAACGCTGCCATTAGCTCTGAAAACATTACTTACTAGCAGTTTGCTAACTGGAGTGTATGTATACATTCTTTAAATGACTGGAGGTGTATTTTGTAGCAGTGGCAAATGTCTCAGATGCCGGAGATTTTAAAACGCTGACATTCTCACCATGGTGCTCCGGCTCTACAGGGGTCATCGGGTGCAAGAAGGAGCTGTACTTTTAGAAACGACACACAGTTGCGCGTTATCCATTGCTGCTGTCTTTCTATACAACACAAGCTGTTTGATTCTGGGAGCATAAATTGTTCTTTGCACTCTGTTTTGTGCACAGAACATTGTGTTCCCCCTCATAAATGTTTAATAGCTGTTGCCAAAGGTTTGCTCACATGGCATAGGGCCGTGTACCTAAAGTTTCAGATGTTTGGTATCTTCAGGGAGAAGCTTCTGAGGACAAAATATGTGGTGAATGTTTGCTTTTCTACTGGTTTGTAACACATCTTGAATGGCTCATTGTTCCCACTGCTGGCTGACCTCTGACCTCTATCCTGTTTGTTTTTTGTCTCTGCAGAGGCAAGTTGCCGGCGAGGTGCAGACGCAGCCACAGGACCGCCACGTCAACCAGATCGCCATGATGCTGGCCATCATGGGCCTGAGTTTGTCCTACTACAGCGCCAAACAGATGACGGAGAAGGTGGCGGCCCGGCCGGCGCCCTGAAGAGACTTGACTACTCTTGATGAACGGAGATAATGGACGAGCCAATGAGAAGTGAAGGAGGCGGAGCGAGGGGGGGCAGACGCAGAGACACAGCAGTGTCTTCCGGGACCGCACTTTTCTCACCTCACAGTCATAGTCACACTCAGACACTGAATCTTTAAGACCCCTCATGCAGAGACTTCAGGGCTGCTGCAAATCGTTTTCCATACTTACCGTTGTCGGGATCCTGACGGGGTTTAAGGGGATGGCTCACTGGGGGTGGTGGAGCAGCCTGGTCTTATGGACTGGTTTGGGCGGGTGGTTAAAACCGGCCGACTGCCAACTGGGTCTGACCATTAGTCGTTAACAAGGTACATGCTTGCAAGATGCTGTCAATACTGTTCTGAGCTAAAAGGGAGAAGAAGCTCCAATATAACTGTGAATTTTGCTTAAATGCTGGACAGTAATGTCTATTTAAGGGAAAGGCGTTCTGTGCTTGAGATGTACCTTGTAACGAAGGGATGGCAGGCCCAGAACTCGGTAAAGGGGATTAAAAGTTGGCTTAAAAGATTTTTGTATTTTTTTTTTTTTTTTCCCCATCATGAGAGAACCTTTCAGAGCCTTGTGAACAGTTTGAGAGCTGTATTCACAAACTGTCAATATATATTCTTGTGAAATGTGTCTGTCAGGTGTCAGATTCAGTAAATATTTGCGCAAAAGTGCAGAAACTTTTTTTTTTTTAAATGCTACAATTGTCTGCAAAGGGACTTTAAACTACTCACTACCTTTTCTTTTTTTTTTATGGTGTTTTTTTCCTGTGAATTCACACTGTTTTAACAAATATATGAAGTCCTGTTAATAAGATGTGTGACTATGTTAATGAGCACCCTGGTTAAGATACCCTTCCTGCAGTATCTACTACATGTTGATGCAGACATTTACTGAACATTGCATGGGTGTGCAGACTTTTAATCCAAGCAAAATTAATGAATCTGTCTTGTTTTTATTGATGAATGAATGTATTACTTTATTTTGTAATGATTTAATAAAGCTGTGAATATTTTCAATGACATGTACAGTGGATATTTAGTGATTTTAACGCTAACTCCCAATTAATCAAAAGCTCAGTTGCTCTACAATCTGAAACAGTCGCTGAGTTGAGTTTGAGCAGTTTCCTGCAGAGAGACCGTATTTTCTGTATCAGAGAATCTGTATTGTGGCGGCTGTACGCAACAGAAAGCGGTCCGGCTGCTTGTGTCTCAGTGAAGTAGCAGTATATGCCCTCTGCACACGCAAGCCCAAATTTATAGTGAATTTGCAAAAATGTGATGGTGTAGGGAAGGCTTTGAGTTTAGGAGTCGGAAGGCCGTGCAATAAAGACGAGAAGAATGAAGATCAAGCTGTCAGGAGAATGTTCTCCGAGTCTTTTTAGTTCTAAGTAGACCTTAAATGTCAAGTTTTCTCTGGAGCTTGGATTACTGCTGGTGTGCTTGGGAGAAGATTTGATCAAGGAGACAATTGATAACCATTTATCGGAGCAATCAAAATGCTCAACACAAACTTTTTAAGAAAGTAATGAAGATGAGATGTTTTGAAACTAGTTTTCTAGGAAGTTTGATGAGGTAAGGGATTCTTTTTGTTGTCTAGCTTGTGATTATGCCTTAATGTGATGCCTTTGGATGGCAAATTAAAGGACAAATGGATCTCTGGTGAGATCCTCAACATGAAGAGTTGATTAGTGGCAGCCTTTTTCGTCACTTGCATAGGAGTTATGTAACGTTAAGGTTTTATAGATTTATTTTCTTAGCAACAGGGTATAAAAACCCCCCTGCGATACAGACAGGTTTGAGGCAGATTGGTGGCTGCTTTTCTGCACGTCCTCCTAACTCTTGCAGGGTGTGGAGTCTAGAAAGTGCGCATGCCTGTTCCCGGTCTGATGTGATGCCCTATGACAGGCTGAGACCTCGTTGGGCGCCACGTGCCCCTCTGCCCACGCCGCAAGCTCCTCCCCGTCCCCTCCCCCCTCGCACATCACTGGGCAAAAAAACCTCAGTTTGCCGTCTGGGTGATGCGAGGCTCAGGATACAACCCCTGACGAAGGGCGCCCATTGGCTGACCGGTGATGCGTCACCAAAATCGGCCTGGTTCTGAGCGACGGAGACAAAAGGATTGGTGGGGAATGTGGGTGAGATGGATCGTTATTAGGGATGGAAGTGGGGGCTGCATTCCCTTTGTTTTATTTAATGTTAACATCTGACCAATTCCCACAAAGAAGGAGCATTAAATTGAATTCAAAGAGGTGGCGGCTTCAACCGTCAAGTGACGTTTCAGTTCTGTAGATGTTTGTGAAGGCCTTTAGAAAGCTTTTGTGAAAAACGATTATTGAAGAATGGCTGGAATTTGGAGCTGCAGGTGTGAACAAGAGACAAACAGGACTGTGAGGCTCATTCTCAGATGACTGACAACTTTGATTTCCTTCAGAAGAGCAATTACCATAAACATGCTCAACTTGTGTGTGCATGATGAATCTGTACAGCAATGGGAGAGTTTGTTGCTCCTGAATGTATCATCTTGTATATTAAATATGAACTTATTATGGAAAGGCTATATAACAATGAAGTTTTTAGATATTTGAACGGACTCAACTTAGCACTTTAGCTTTATTTTTTTGTCAGAAAGTACTGTATGTACCCCTTTTCATTGGGGATAAAGAGTCTGTTTATTTCCCTCCCTCCTGTTAGTGCATTTCATGTTTTGCTGCTGCTTTGATCAATAAAGATATTAAGATATAATATTCGCTCTGTGTATTTTTTAACTGTTGTCTTATCATAAGCATGCTGCTGGGAATTCATAAGAATTAGTCACATTCATTGTATATACAGTCGTGGAAAGAATTATTAGACCACGCTTTTTCTTTAATTTATTGCTCATTTTAATGCCTGGTACAACTAATGGTACATTTGATTGGACAAATATAATGATAACAACAAAAATAGCTCATAAGAGTTTAATTTAAGGGCTGATATCTAGACATTTTCCATGGTTTTTGGTTATTATCAAGAAAACCATGGAAAATGTCTAGATATCATGCTAATGCTACTATTGTGGCATTAGCACTAGCATGGAATCTAATTTTGCTAGTTGCACCTCTGTCTCACCACAGGCAGCTTCAATGGTGTTTTCCTCATCAGTTATCTTGAAATATGTTGCAAATGTGTCTGCCTTCTTGAGTATTTGCTCACTGTTGGCTTTCTTCAGCAGCTGTTTCTTCTACTTCCCCGCCACACTTGTGGGTTTAGCTGCCATAATCTTCATGGCAAGTGTCAACTGTGAGACCCAACAACAAAATCGTGGGAATTAGTCATAAATAGGTGTCTTATACAGGCTTAAAAGAATTTGTCTGTATGATGTGTTGCAGTTTATATATGTGATTAATGGTGCACCTTTTCAAATGTCTCTCCTGGATGGTATTCATAGTGTTGAAAAGGGACAGCAATAGTTGTGTGAAGGACAAAAAAAAAGAGCTAAGAGAAGTTTAAACCTCTGCTCTTTTCTCATCCTTTTTACAAAAATGGTCAATTTCTGTTACTGAAACTGTTCAACCATCTGATAAGCAGCTCAGATGATGGATACTGGCCCTTTAACACAGCCCTGTACACTGTAGATATTGAATGGCAAGCAGACTCCATCTCACCTTCCTATATTATCAACTGTTCAAGGGGTTAAACCTGATATGGTTACATCTTACAAATACCTTGGCATTCCAATGCCTACATACTTGTATTTACACATGTGTACAAACCTCAGCCACTATAGCCTGGTTCCCTGGTTCTCAGGACTTCATACAGATGCAGGTCCCTAGAGTCAGAACTGAGCCTGACAACAAGGCTTTTAAATGTTCTGCCCCGTCTACCTGGAACGATGTGCAGAAGGACTTGAAATTGACACATCTTGTATCTCTGGTGGAATTCAAGTCAATTCTAAAAGACAGAGAAATAAGATCAGTTGGATCTTGTGATTGCTCTGTGTAATCATGTAATCCAAGTCTTGTTTTTCTTGTAGTGTGTGACTGTTTTTTTTATTTGTGTCATGTGTGTTTAGTCTAACAATTTTGCTTTTGTGCTGCCTTCTTGGCCAGGTCACTCATGGAAAAGAGGGTTTTAATCTCAATGAGTTTTTCACCTGGTTAAATAAAGGATATTGATTGATTGATTGATTGAATGTATGACGTGATCTTGGTGGACCTGATGCACAGACAGTTGATGCCCATAAAAAGTGTCCTGGAGTCATAAAGAGGCACACATGAAGAATTGTAGATCACAGTCCTGCAGATAACAGTCCTCAGCCAGCATCCCTGGCAGAGTCAGGCTGAGGAGTCGGCAGTGTGCACGTGCCCGACTGGTGCATGTGCTGGATGGAGGTTCACTCAGGGAAGGCCTCTGCCCGGGGAGTCGCTGTTGTGACTGGCATCCAACGTGCCGACTACAGAGAACACAGTGTCTCTCAGGTCACAGACTCCCCCGACATGCAGCACAATCAGCAGCATCTGCTTTTATCTGCTGCCACAATCAAACAAAACAAAAAGACTTTAAAAGCCCTTTTAAACCCCTGAAGTCCAGGAGATTTTGGTTCAAATTTGTCAACTTCCTATGTATTCATTTCTGTCTCTGTTTAGCATCTTTCAGTCTGTCCTTACATCACATGCATGGCTCCTTTTTCTCCACACAAACTTGGCTATCAGTCAGATTTTTCATTTTATTTTAATTAAAGTATAAAGCTGCTGAAAATACAAACAAAAGACACAGGTGTCTATGGAAATGTACTATTTTTATTTTTTTTATTTTTACCATTTATACACAAAAACAGCAGAAAAAATAATAAATAATAAAACTACAAAACAGTCTATTTGCATGTAAATTAAAAATAGTAAGTTTTCATTGTAGAAAGAAAATTCACATTTTAAAAATTGTCTAGAAACATAAATGGCACACTGTGAAAGCTCCTATGATTGCACTTTCAACTGGCTTTCTCAGCTTGTCTACGTATCACATATAAATAAAGTTATTACTGTAAATAAAAGGTGTATTTTCAATAAATAGATGGACTCCAGAGGGTTAATAACTAAAAGTCTATTTTTCATAGATCAAGAGAACTGTTTTGTTTCTGATAAACTTTTACGGGCCATAGGAAACCTGCCATGCCCCAAATACAAACAAGTGCTATAATATAAGTTAACCTGACAACTGTAAAGTTTTAGTTTATAGGTCTGCTGTAGCTGTTAGTGCGGCTGTATCTCTGCCCTTTAACTTTGCCAGGTCAGAGATGTAGGCCGCCATGTTCTGCTTCCTAATCTCACTCTGATTTTTTTCCTCCCTATCTCCCTACGGCTCCCTTTTCATTAGGATTTACTGAAAAGCAGCTTATCTCATCTGGACTCGAAGGGCTGTTTGTTTCTCTATTTATGGGCTCAAAGGTTTTTTTCCCACTGGGTTTATGATCATTTTGCTTCGTGAGTGTTGTTAATTGATGTCATCCATTCACAGTAAAAGGAAAAAGGAAAGTGCATGGCAATATACAGTCATGGAAAAAAATTGTTGGACCACCCTTGTTTTTTTCAATGTCTTGTTCATTTGTTTGGTAAAATATAATGATAACAACAAAAACAGCTCATGAGAGTTTAATTTAAGAGTTGATATCTAGACATTATCCATGGTTTTCTTGATAATAACCAAAATCATTATCAAGAAAACCATGGAAAATGGCTAGATATAGCTATATTTATGCAAACAAATGTAACTTTTGTTGTGACAGGTATTAAAATGAACAGGAAATTGAAGAAAAAGGGTGGTCTAATTATTTTTTCCATGACTGTACATTAGAAAAAAACGGCCAAAATATGTTGTAATATGTCGATTTTTACACTTTGACTATTTGTCTCAAGTATTTAATACGTAAAAATACAAAACAAAACAAAAAATAGTTTCTGGGAAAAAATAAAATATAGATAAAGGTCACAATATTACGACTACACCACAGTTATCAACAAAATTACATTTCAACAAGTTGACACGAATACTTTAAGATAAATTTGACACAGTACAGTACAGTAGCGAGCAGTGAACGCAACCCCCCATGTATAACTCTCCTCCTCTCTCAACTGTAATCCAAAATTGCAAGTTTTAGTTGCCTTTCCACGGCCTGCTCACATATAGAGTCCAATAACGCTTTTTTGCACTTAAAATTATTTATGATTCTAGTGTATTTCAAGTAGCCATAGGATGTGGGGATGGAAATGTTGGTAAAAGACGAAGTTAACTATTTTCCAGCTGTGTGAAGTGCTACTAAGTAAGTGTTAGCAACAAGCTAAACCGTTAGCATGCTGGAATTAGCATTTAGCTCCACAGAGCCTCCTGCATGGCTGTAGACTGCTGTATCTTAATTTGTATGCTTTTGTATACTTGTGTACTTCATGTAGTGAACATTTGTTTCTTGTGTGCCAAATGATTTGCCAGCTTGTTTGCTTACTTGACAGTTGTATTAAAGCTGTATAAAAATGAATATTGTGGCATTTTGCCATAATTGTCAGTGTTAATTGACTTGTACACACAAATGCAAGGACAGAAAGAATTGAGACACAGCATTAGTCTTGTTTAAACCCTCAGGCCTGTTCAAATTTGATGCACACTTGTACTGCTTAGCGCATAAAATGTGCTCCTAAAAAGCAAAAATATTATACATTATTATATTCTACTTTCATTGTACTGATTTTTTCCCCCGCCTACATCTGACCTAATTTTTTATATCAAACACTAAATTCATTTTTGAATACTTTAACCCTTTATCTGTAGGTTTGTGTCATGATGCCACCATTTTTATAGACCTGGCTGCAGTCACAGCTGTGTAAATAATCGTTTTTTGTCACGAGTTTGTCATTTCTCTTTAGATGGATTCATTTTCGATTTTCGATTCATGCTTTTGTGTATGGATTGTGTGTATAAATCGCTTTTTTCCCCTCTATATGCTGAATCAAAATGACACAATCTGGTGGAAAGTAGTAACAATGATCAACTCCAAGGCCAAAGCCCAGCTTGACACCAAGATTTAATCAAATGCATGTATTATGCTTTTACGTTTTTGAATGGGTTTCAATGGCTCAACCTGAAGAGTGTAACTATTGTTTGTACACAGTGTATTTTAGCTTTACTGCAGGAGCTGAGCTGGAAATAACAAGATCAAATATATTGAATATACAAATATACAAATACACAATCTTGCCAAAATTCATGCCAAATGCATGAACACATCCAAAACTATTAACAAATGAAGAATGAAAAGTGTGTAAAATGTCCTCAACCTGCCCTGAGGATTTAAACAGAGAGTTTATTTTAAAGTGTTATAACTCTTTATGCTCTGTCACACCAACTAAAACTACCATCTGTCCGTCTTCCCCCATGTCATCAGGAAACACATTGAGGGAACCATTCGCACACAACATGTTGCAAAACTTAAATGTAAATCAGCAGAGGAGGAAGTCGTGAGATGGTAAACCACAAATATTTGGCACCGTCACGCAAGTTTGTGCCTGCAGTGTCAATAGAAAATATGATGCAACAATGCAGATGTTGAGTATTTTAAATGTTTGATGTCATCCTTCCGCCTTGCTGACTCAGGATGAAACATTTTTTTTTCCTACAAGTTGACAAACTTGATTTCTTATGACAGTTCTTATGAATAGATTTTTTTTTTCTTATTTGAAGAATGTGCATATGGCTCAATGACGTGATCTAATCCAGTGTCAGTTGGTGTAACCAAGTACTTTTTTTCCCATACAAATGTGATTATATACAGGAAAATAAATGTGAACTAAAATGAGAAAAAAAAAATACAATCCACGTTTACTTTGCAACATTTTGGTATATAACAAATTTTACATAATTTGTCAAAACTTTAGAAAAAAATGTTTTAGAATATGTTCTGCTCAATATTGACGAAATGTGTAAATGTAGAAATACTAAATAAAAAAAATGTATAAGTCCACTTAAATACACTGTAGGTGGATAAAGTATTTAATATTTATCATTCTTTTGTGGTTACACCATTTGACATCTTGCCAACCCTTATTTGTCACTGACCCATTATATCAAGTGAGGACTTTGGCTGTTTTAGTGGTACAGCAGTAGAAACATGAGTCAAAACTGTCTCAGTATTTCCAGTCTTCAGTTATCTCTTTTTAAAATCACTCAACCAGTTCAGACCAGTCTTTATTTCTAATGAAAGCCTGAGACTGTTGTTTCAACACCCCACATGGTTTTCATGGGCACATTGTTTTGCTGAGCTGCTGCATGAGAGGAGCAGCGACAGTAAGCTGCTGATTTCCTGTCTCTATTGGAGGGGAATGTTTGTAAGAATACCGGCGGCTGTGAGAGCCAGAGCTGGGAATAGACGGTGGTTTGGAAATTATAGACTCTCAGTCTTATTTTTGTCATGAGCAGATACAGAGACTGTTCTGTAATAAGAATGTTTTCTACTACTTTTTCGCTCCTCAAACACTTGGCCTCGTTCTCCACAGCAGTTCAGTACACTGCAAATTATTTGTTTCTTACCAAGATAAAAAAAACTTTAGATTTAGAAGTGTTTGATAATTTATCTTGTTTTAAGAGTTAATTTCTTATTTTAAGTGCTTATTTAACATGCTTATTTCTAGATTTAATAATCTTAATTCAAGAAATCTTGTCAAGTGAAATTATCTGTCCATGCAGCAAGATAATTTCCCTCAGATTTAGTGTTTTTATCTTTTTTTGCAGTGTACTTAGACGAGATAATTTCCAAAGAAAGTTTGAGTGTACTTGACTCTGGCCTGTGACTCCCACCAATACATTATTGACTGTCTGTCTGTGTCTCTCTGTCTGTGAGAGAGAATGATAAAATGGCTGACATTCAAACTGTATTATTGACAGTCATTGTTCTTATACAAGGAGTTCAATAAAGTTTGACTCCACTGAGAGAAAGAGAAGAACAGCTGAAAGTGCACCTCGAACTGAAAGCATTTTTAGCCAAACCATAGCTCCTATCATTGAACCGACTTCACTTTGAGCATCCTGAGGTCTTCCTGAACGTCTACATATGTGTTTTGTGTAGAAAAATGAAGAAATTGTTTTTTTAGAGCTATCGTAAGAAACTGGTACCTCTGCTTTTCCTTCAGAAATTTTCCCGCCTTTTTAACATGGCGGTCTATGAGGCTGTGGGTGCGTGTTGCTGGCGCATCTGTGCGTCCTACGCCCAAACTATAACTCTGACAGCTTTACCAGACCAATGTGAGTGAGAAGACAAATTTTCCTACGTTTCTATGTATTAATTATTACTGTAGAGTGGCATCTGCGGCCTCGAGCTCAGTTTCCAAATTAATTTTTTGACACATTTTTCTCTCTCTCTCACCTCTCCATAGGGTAACATTGGGGGGATTTTTGGTGTGTTTTTGCCGAATAATTTGATACATTTTTAGGGTTTGTGCGACCAAAACTCGGGGAGCAGTAGTTGACAAAAAAAACACAGGGAAGAATAATAAAATTAAGCCCGGTGGATAGTATATACAGTGCTCTTTAAAGCACACTCACTCATTAGCTCAGTTAGAAGATGTCTGCCCCAAATGTCTGTCATTCTGAGGAAACAAGTTGCTTTCTAGAAATAGATCACCTTTCCAAGCATCATGTTATCATCAGGCATTGACATACATATCACTTGACGTATAGCTTCGGGCCTCTTGACCTACTATTCAAGTAAAAACAGGATCCTATAGAAGTTGTGACTTGCACTTAACTGTGTAAGCACTTTCCATTACAACCCTGACTCCTAATAAAATGTTCCCATACAATCAAACTGCATCTTTAGAAGACCAGGGTTCCATTATGTATTATTTGACTTAAAATAACTCAGTCTGTATTCAATATTTATGAAATGAACATCTTATTTTAGAAAAATAAGTAAGTCAAAGTGCCCTGACCAGGTCATGTTTCTTGGGTGAAAACTAGAACGAACTAAGATATCTTATCAACACACTCCCTGGTGGTTAAGATACACTAACACCTGGCCCTTGTCTGTAGTGAGAGACGTTACAATCTGCAATCATTTCTGGGACAAATGGTGTGATTGGCAGTGGTGGAAGCATGACTCTCAAGCTAGTTATCAACTCTTTTCCAGGGCAATGTCGACTGTGAAAACCCAGATAAAGGCATAGTTGTATCCTGGTAACAGGAACGGAGTCTATTGCGTATTTTTATGTTACTTGCTGTGATCTTTGATAAGTTTTAGTGCTTCATACTTCATATCGATTTTCACTGATTTCTTAGAGTCCCACTGCTGGGCTTGTACCAGGTGAAAACTCAGGACTCACTTTTCCCTGTGTCAGCATGTTGGCCTGCTTATACCTGCATCTTTATGGGTGTTTTTTAATCTGTTTGCATGCTTGAGTGTTTATTTAGTGTTAATAGTAAATTCAAAAAGGTGTTGTAACTGGGCTTACATTAAACAGATGTCTTGTTTGCTCATCACACCTCGCTCATGTCCGAATGAAACACCCACTGCTCTTTTTAACTGCTCCTCCTATCTAAACCCCTTTCTCCGTTTCCTCTTCTGTCACTGCTGTATCTGTAACTCATCTGGCACTTGGTAAAGTTACACTCAAACCAGTAGCTGTTCCAGAGCTTCATACCAAAGGCTGCTATAAAGGGCGTGCAGAGCTGAATGATAGCTGTTACTTTCTAATCTTCTCATTTTGTCCCTCCGTCCCACTGAATCCCTCCATCTAATCTATATAAACAAGTTTCCATGTCCAATTTAGTGTGTCAACTCTTTTTCAGCAAAAGTTAAAATCACCACAACCAAGTGTAACATGATATTACTTTTTTTTGCAGAGATTTTTCAGATTTTGCAGTGTGCGTTTCAACATTTTCATGCAATATTTTTTGTTTACTGTTTTTTTTTTTTTGTGATTTTGGGCTATTTTTTGTGTGTTTATATCTGTGTTTTTTGTGTGTGTTCTGTTTTTTTTTTTGTGTGTGTGTTTTTGTGTTTTTCTTGTGTGTCTTTTGTTAAAAACATTTTTTGTGTTTTTTGTAATTTTGTGTGCGTTTTTGCTTTTTTGTGTGTGTTTTTGTATTTTTTTTGTGTTTTTCAAAATGTTGATCCAGTAAGTCAAAATGACAAAATAATAATGAGGTGAGGTGTGCTGAAAAAGATGATACCAGCATGGAATGATGATCATTATTTAAGTTGCATATACAGGCAGAATGAAAAAGAGTCAAAAACCAACAAAATTGCCCCAAACTCCAGAGGGTTAATGCATAGGAAGTTGACAAATTTGAACTGAAATCTTCTGGACTTCAGAGGTTTAATTTCAGAGGGAGGTGTGCATAGATATCTGAGAGACTTGTGGCATGAGGGACAGATTGGAAACTGTGTGACTGCATCCAGCTGGAACCACCAGGATATTTACAGCCACTCTCGTAAACTTTGTTTTGCACCATGTGGCACCTCATTGGTTAAAAGAACTGCCCGTTAATTTATCTATTAGGCTGAAAGCTCGAGGATTGGTAAGGATGAGAGGAGTGAATTGAACCTGCTCCATCATGGCAGCAACACTTGATGCTATAAAGTTTGATGGGTGGTTGTGATTGGGTGCCACTGAGGTCATTTCGCTCTGTTGCATAACAGGGTCACAGGTCTGTCATGCACCCTTGTATGCTAACATGCTCACGTATGCATGCACACAAGTACAGATACAGTACATATACATGTCTCACACCACCACACAGAGTGTTGAAGCAGCACTTCACATGCAAAATGATTATTTGTATATCAGTTACTCATCCCGTGTGACTTAAATTTCATAGAGATTCTTTTTGCAGAACTCAGAAACAGAAAAATTTGATGAAATTTTAAATTAAAAACTCTCATGAGACCGTCCTCCCTCCAGAAAAAACCACCACATACAGTCATGGAAGAAATTATTAGACCATTGTTTTCTTCAATTTCTTGTTCATTGTACATTTGTTTGGACAAATGACACAACAAAAATAGCTCATAAGAGTTTAATTTAAGAGCTGATATCTAGACATTTTCTATGGTTTTCTTGATAGTAACCAAAATCATTATCAAGAAAACCATGGAAAATGTCCAGATATCAATCCACAATATTGATTAAACTGACGAATCAACGGTTCGAGAGGGACGCACCTTCTGGAGAGATTCTACCGAGATTATCAGTAAACATTGTTAGGTTATAAAAAAGCGTTTCAGGGACAGAAGGGTGGTCCAACCTCCATGACCTGACCAGCCTAATCTGATGTCAGGGACGTGTAGATTGACCCCAGAGACTCTGTAACTGCACATTCCTTGACGTATTGTAATGAAATGTAAAAAATAAGAACTTGGACATTTCCTGCTCATCATTCCCCATCAAACGGATCAGAGAAAATGGTGAGAGGTTACTGTTGGAGTCAGACAATTTAATTTTTAAGTTTTCCTCAATGCATTTCTCTAAGTTAGGCTTTGTAAGGCAGAGTGGGTCTTTAGAAAGTCAGAGTCAAAGTCAACTTATAAACTTCTTGTGTTGTGTATGAAATAAACAACCTACAGGTTGTTTGGTTATTTTTCTGTAAAGTAGTCGATCAGTGGTAATGTGTTCTGCTCTGGTAACTTTTTAGTGCATATACAATGAAATGTAATTGTTTGCAGACTGGGTTTCTGTGTGCTCTTCTCAATTATTTAATGATCGGTGTATATGTGAATGCTTGAGTCCATCACATCTGTACATTTAAAGGTCTTCACTGTGAGCGTGTATGTGTGTTTTCTTCCTAGTCGTGAACTTTAAAATTCCTGTTGAGCGAAACAGCAGGACTCCTGTTGAAGAACTGCCTCCAGCGGCCTCCAGTAAAAACCTGCTTGTAACCATCTCACAGCCGGTTTGAACAGGTTAAATCCTGACAGAAAGAAAAAATCCTTAAGAGTGCACAGAGCAGCAAACATGCTCAGGGGGTGGGGGTTGGGATCTGAAGGGGCGCCTCCTTCAAAAGAGCTCCTGGAGTGTCCTCAGGGTGCTCTGCCACTGTGTCTACAAACCCAAGACATTCAAACACACATGAGCACACAAACAAACATGTTAATGCAAAGTTTTATGTTTACCTGTAAACCTGTGTGACCCCTAATCCTCCTTACCAAAAGTTCTGTGTCATGTTAGATAGATAGATAGATAGATAGATAGATAGATAGATAGATAGATAGATAGATAGATAGATAGATAGATAGATAGATAGATAGATAGATAGATAGATTTTTTTTTCATCCTGACTTACTGGATCAACAGTTTGAACCTAAAAGAAACAAAGAAAAAACAACATAAAATCCACTTTGAGTGGTCGCAAAGTGACTAGAAAAGCAATATATAAGTGCAGGTCCATCCATCCATTTATCATAAGAGGGTTACATCCATTTCTATCATTTTATAGAAAATATATTTGAGCTTGTCTTGTGTCTTCTGTGGGGGCATTTTTGGTCATTCTGTTTTCTCATTTTGTGTCTTTTTGTGTCTATTTTGGTAATTTTGTGTCTTTTTTTGGTAATTTTGTGTCTTTTTTGGGTCATTTTGTGTCTATTTTGGTAATTTTGTGTCTTTTTTGGCCATTTTGTGTATTTTTTAGTCCTTTAGTCAAACAGAAAATGTGATTTTAAATCTTTTTCTTACTTTCAAAACACTATCATGCTCAATAAAACATTTTAAATGTTGCAAATGTGAACAAAGGTGTCAAATATAATATATAAGAGGGTTACATCCAGTTCTATCATTTTATAGAAAATATATTTGAGCTTGTCTCCAGTTTTACTTGGTATATCATCATCAAACTGAAACTGGCCTCATGGAGTTTACAGCCAGAACTTTAGAGGTAAAGGGCGCTTTTGGAGACTCCACAGGGTTAAATATGGTAGCAATGTTTAACCGGAGAGCTTCATCTCTCATACAGAAAGTCATCTGAGTTCACCAGCTCACAATAACAGCAGGTCTGTATATATTTATACCACCCTCACCCTATATCACCCTGTGTAAACCACCGGTTCACCTGCTGTGCCCTGAGACCCGACAAACTTCTTGTGTTTTACTTTATTTCACTTAATTCACATATCAAGTTATTATGATGTAAATGTTTTTTCAGTTAGTTTGAGTTTTCCATCTCTTATGAAGAGCAGCTGCTTCCCTAAGCTTAGTCTCATCCAGAGACTCCTAAACGTGGTTTTATGTCAGTCACACAATCTAAATAGCGACATGCACAGCAGATGTGCATATGTAGTCATGGAAAAAAATTATTAAGTCACCTTTGTTTTCTTCAGTTTCTTGTTCAGTTTTATGTCTGGTATAACTAAAGGTACATTTGTTCGGACAAATATAATGAAAACAATGAAAATAGCTCATGGGAGTTTAATTTAAGAGCTGATATCTAGACATTTTCAATGGTTTTCTTGAAAAAGATTTTGGTTATTATCAAGAAAACCATGGAAAATGTCCCAAAATGACCAAAAAAAAAGACACAAAATGACCAAAAAAGATGACAGAATGACCAAAAAAACCCCACAGAAGACAAAGAAATGACAAAAAAGACACAACAACACACACAAAATGACCAAAAAACACACACAAAAAGACACGAAAAGACATGAAAAGGATTAAAAAATGGACAAAATAGCCCAAGACTCCATGGAGTTAAGAAAGGTTAGACATTTCTGCAGCAAAACTACATTGGTGTGCTCATTGGTAGGAATGTGTAAAAACTGTAATATCAACAGTAATCAAGAAAGAAATCTTGCATTAATCAATTTTTACTTTCCTGGGCAGGTTTTCGGTTAGTTGATGCTGATAAGTTAAAATGCCATCGAGGGAGAGGAGTTGGCAGCTGCTCTGAGGCGGCAGATTTCATTCCTTTGGTGATGTTTTGCTTCAGGCTAATGCAGCTTTATTAAATTTCTCTGTTTCCATTTTTGGCCTTAGTTTCAGTACAATGTTTTAGAAGATTCATGCTAATAAAATGCCACTTTTTTTGCATCTTCTTCTGCTAATCGGTTCTTCAACATCCCTTTAAAAAAAAAAAAAGTTATCCAGTGCCAAACAACCTCATGTTCATTTTATACACTCCTGAACGAAATATTAAGACTGATGGAAAAATTACAAGTATTCGCATTGGTGGAACATAACCAGGTTGTAAGCAGAGCTTCGAAATGCTTGATTGTGCAGCTCAACAATCCTGCCACGTTCAAAGAATAAAAGTAATTTTGCCTTTGCTATCAGGGAGTCATGACAGCATGAATGTCTGATAGAAAAAATGACGTGAAAGCCAGATTTTTGCACAGATTTAGACTTTTTAAGGCTATGGTCCTAAACTTTTGATCAGCTAATGAACAGCCTGTTTGAGTTTAAATGCAGTTTTCAATAAATTGCCTACTCTATTTTTTCTGTCTCTTGCTCCTGTTTATTATTTTTGCATTTCAAAGCTCTACTTCTGGTTATGTTTTACCAACGCCGAATGCAAATACTTCCAATTTTTCCCACGGCCTTAAAAAATTTTGACAGCTGTGTGTTTTCTGTTCAGAATGCTCATAAATAGTCTCCAAAGAGAATCAATAAAAGAAGAATGCTACCTGTAAAAAAAATAAAATCTTGTTCTACTGTCAACATTGACTAACACAAGCGAGATTGTTGAATAAATTCCAGGGTTTAATCATGTGATCTAATCACAACAGGTTTGCTTAACCCTCTATTATTCGTAGAGCATGATTGTGTTTTTAAAGAATAATTTTAAAAAAAGTATTTCAAGTTTTTTATACTCAAAATCCTATTGTATGGTTCAAAATGTTGATCCAGTAAGGCAGAATGAAAAGTATTTTTTAATAAACGAACTCCAGAAGGTCAGATTAACTCAGATTTTTTTCATTTTTAGATTTCAGCCCCATTTTACCCTCACTCAAATAACATTACATCGTGAATTTAGACAATTTATCAGACTGTGCAGCTCCTTCTGGAGACACACAAGACTTTAGAGACTTAAGCTGATTGGAACTGGTAGGTGCACTCGCCCATCATTTCTCTGCAGGTAAAAGGCTGATTTATTATTTGTTTTAGCCCCCGGGGTCTCCAGTCAGTCACTGGAATGCTTCGTTCTTCAACCTTTGCTGTGTTTAGAAGGATAACACGTGTGTGAGGAGAGGTTTTGTTTGTGTGTGTTTGCAAAGAAAGCACAGAGGTCGGGACTTAAGAAACTCTGTGAACCCGAGGCTCCTATCAAAGACCTGAGGCTGATGGATGGGCTGTGTTGATCTTGTGCTTCATAGTAAATGTTTGCATGTAGCAGTGAAATGACAGCTTGGTTTGTTTACTGTCATGGGGCAGGAACACTCCCAGCTGTGGGTACATAGGACTAACCTTGAGAATTCTTTTGTAAAACCAGATTCTGAAGCCAAGATGCTGACGGAAACATAACGACAATCCTGTAAAATCCTGTTTTGGGAGTTGAGACCAGCTCTAAATGGGCATTTTATTGAGCGTTATGCAACAGTTGGCACAACTGACGAAACTCACACGTCTGCAGGGCCTCGTAAAACTTGACAAGAACACAGAAGGATGCGTGCAAGTATAGTTATGTTTGTGCAACGTGCACGGCCTTGCATTGTCTAATGTTTGCTTTTTAACATGCATGTGTGCTACTATTATCTGTTAAAGTTGGTGCAGATCACCACACCCACACAACAACCCATGTGACATGTTACATTTACATTGCAGGACTTGTTTTTATTTGCATATACAAATTGCACATGGTTGAAGTTCCCCCTGCCTCCTCATGAGATAATGTACACTTGGTTATGTCTCTTATATAGACCTTTAATTTGAAAGTAGAAGACAAAAAGTTGGAGTTGCTCTGAAAGAAAAAAAACAAAAAAACCTCACTGGGTGCAGCGTTTTCTTTCTAGACGGATTAAAGGAACAATTGAAGAAGATGCTTGTGCTTAATATAAAACTCTAAATGGACATTTAGCCCAAGGTTAAGTGTTTTGCACTTCATCAACAACAAGTAAAACTTATTGTTAAGTATTGTTACGTATTGTTCTGTAACACTACTTGTCTTTGCACTTCTTTTACGCCCTTTTTACCAGTTTTCATCTTGTGAGTCTGTGTGTGTGTGTGTGTGTACTTGTACTTCGCACGAGAGTGCGTTTTTATCCAACAGAGTGAGGACATTTTTGGGGAAGTGAGGACATTTCAGCCGGTCCTCACTTCGTCAAAGGCCTGTTTGAGGGTTAAGACTTGGTTTTAAAGGTAGAAGTTAGAAAGGTTAAGGGTTGGGGTGAGGCATTTAGAAATGATAGTTAAGGTTAAGTAAAGGGAAAGGGGTTAATGTATTACTGTATGTCAATGAAGGGTCCTCACAAAGATAGAAGTACAGGAATGTGTGTGTGTGTGTGTGTGTGTGTGTGTGTGTGTAAGAAATTAATTTTGGAGACACGTACTGTAGCGGGAACTATCACAGAAGTGGTTTTTGGACTAGTTTTTGGTGTTTCTTTTCCAGGTGTTTCTCTGTGGATAGATTTTGTCGATTATCACAACCGTGCAAGATGAAACTTTACAGGCGTGTAGTTAAGATAAGAGTGAATGCATAGTTAGAAGATAGGTGTGGTCCAAGCAAGTAGGCGTATAGAAAGTATTGTTGTTATTCTCATTGTGTAAACTAAGCTGTTTCTCCCTGTTTCCAGTCTTTATGCTAAGCTACGGTAACTGGATTCTGGCTGTAGTTTTACATTTAGTGTACAGATATCTCATTAAACTCTTGGCAAGAACTTGCATCAGTGTATTTCTTAAAATGTCAATCTTTTACTCGTCCGTGTTGCATAAGACATAAACATGTTGAGCAGCTGTCCTGCATGTGGCCTACTGACCTGCTTACTGACATTCCAGCCCGTCAACAAACTGATCATCCCAGTTTTAGCTGAAAGTAGATGTCAGATGTTTCTAACCTGAAATGAGTCACATTCCCTTTGACCTTCAACACTACAATATTTCACTCAGGGTTTTTTTCTGCCACAACGCAGAGCAGAATAAATGGAGCAAAGTTCAGCAGGCCCTGTACTAACTCAACACATGGCTCCATACTGAGACCAGCCAGTTTTCTTCTGTCCATGGCTCCGTCTTTACATTCAGGTCTATTTAAGGGAGGTAACATTCTGTCCGCTGAGCATTAACCCCTGTATCAGCTTTATAGAGTCCAGGCACACACACACACACACACACACACACACAAGCATATGCACACACACACACCGGTGGAATTTCTCTGTCCAATCCAAGTCACTGCGGGAGTTCATAAAAACAGGTTCTGGCTGGGTGGTCGGAGGGTGACCAGATACTGGAAAGAGAAGAAGGACGAGCACAGATGTGACTTAGTCCTCAACTCCAAATTAGCAGAGTGTGACGTGTTGGATCGCCTGGTTCACCTGCACTGACCTCTCACTGTTTAGAGCTCCTGTAATGCACTTTACAGTTTACACTTTACACTTTACAGGTAAGAAAGTTTTAAGTTACGCCGCCCCTTTATCATGGAACAATTTGCAAAAGCAATTGAAATTGTCTGAGTTGATCACAATCGGTGA
The DNA here is from genome assembly GCF_030273125.1 of Centropristis striata. Lineage (NCBI taxonomy): Eukaryota > Metazoa > Chordata > Actinopteri > Perciformes > Serranidae > Centropristis > Centropristis striata. The sequence goes on along the minus strand of NC_081524.1, from coordinate 7,243,029 downwards.
ATGGTCAGTGTGACTGCTCCATATAAGTCTCTACTGAGACTCCTTCAGTGTTGTTGTGATAGCTGTATTTGTATTTAATTGTTATGATAACTGTGTTTAAATGTTGTAACTGTAATGTTGACTCTTTTTATGCTGCTTTCTTCATCATGCCAGCAATTCATCACAACAGGCCAGAGACAGCTGACATGAAGGATAAACACTTTACTATCATTCTTGGTGTGTTGTGATGAGTTGCTGGTGTGGTTAGCACTTCAGGGCCACCGTACCAAAGGGTTTCGTTTGAGGAAAAAAAACTGCTGATGTCATCCCAAATCTCAGCTCAATGAATGATAACTTGTCTGTTTAACTTGTGTAATAATGGGTTTGTCTGATGACATTCCTCTGGTTACATTCCTGCTGCTGGTCTAGATTTATTGGACCTCCACCCTCTCCCCTCCATGCATAACCTCCCCCAACGTCCTGCACCCCTCGGCGCTGTGCTCCTACAAAAGAATTGATTTTCTCCAGCTGCCTTTTCTTTTGTCGACAGGATTAGTTTTCCCTAAACCTTCATCTTCATTATTTGTGTCAGGAGAGATCTCACGCAGCTCATGCTCCTTTACATCCAAATAAATAACCTTATATAGTGTGAGAGGTAACGCTGCTGCTCCTCAGCAGTTGTTGGTCTCATAGGTGACTTTGAGCAGGCCTGTGTGTTGACACTGTGACACGTGTTTGCATGTATATGATAAACACGATGCATCTGCACACTATGTTCTGTACATCATGTTCCATTTCTCTGGAGCAGAGGACTGTTTCATCCCTGTCACCCCCTAGTGGGCAGAAACGGGACGCAAGGCTAATAAAACAACTCCAAAAAAGGATGCAGCGCGTGCATATACAGTACACATGTCATGTAGATATGGAGCCTGGCAAACAGGCTGAGGCATGAACTCTGCATGGCTCATAGTCATGTTGGAAAGAACAAGTGTTTGTTCAGCTGCACAAGCACCAAATCCCTCTTAGGGGTCATGAAATCATCCCCAATATTATAATAATAATAATTATTATTATTATCATTAATAGAAGTATATTGATAATTATTATTATTGTAATAATAATTATTATTATCATTGTTATTATTTTTATTATTAATTTTATTATTATGATTAATAGTAATAATAATAATAATAATAATAATAATGATAATAATATTATAATTGTTATCATTATACTGCTACTTGTATTATTACTATTATTATTATTATTATTATTATTATTATTATTATCATATTAGCATTATCATTATTGTTACTACTATTAATATTAATAATAATAATAATAATAATAATAGTAGTAGAAATATATTGATAGTTGTATTATTATTATTATTATTATTGTTATTATTATTATCATCATCATCATCATCATCATCATCATTATTATTATTATTATTATTATTATCAGCATTATTATATTTTTTATTATTTTGTGTCACTTTGGTGCCCTGTGGAGGAAATAAAAGAAAAATATGGCATTGCTTAAGGCAATATTAAACTATAAATAATTTTCTCATGAGCTGCTGTTAGAAACAAAAATATTGATTTCATTATTATTAATAATATTAATATTAATAAAACTAAACTAAAACAGATGCCTGACAGAAAACAGCACATTAATCACAATGAAAATATGTATAATTAGCTTTGATAAACAGGAAACATCAAATTAAATCCAACTTAAAATACTTGTATGAAATATGTTTTCAAACTTCAATGAAATTAGTTTATATTCTCAGTAAAACACTAAAAGCCTGCTGTTTTTTTTTTCTTCCTTTAAAGATATGTTTGTCCCATTAATAAGTTGAATTCTGAGCTGCTTTATATCAGTATCAGCAGATTGTTACACGATAATAAAGTCATGTGAATAATCACAAGACTTTAGAAATATGAGAAGCTGTTGCCTCCTCCCAACGATCATAAACCAGATGTTCAACAGTGTAACGGACTCTTGCGGCCCCTGGTGGTCATCTAACGCTATCACATCTAACTGTCAATGTGGTGTGTTTCTCTTTAGTATTTGCTGTTTATCTGGAAAAACAATAAATAAAAAAATAATGCATTGGAATAGATCAAATTATCTAAGTATATATATATATATATATATATATATATATATATATATATGCATTACGTCAGTAATAATGATATAAATAAAAACAATGACAACAATAAAATAATACTAAAGCAATAAAACAATAAAATAGTAATAAATACTCAATTTAAAAACAGAGTTAGAGGTAAAAAGGAAATAAAAGTATAAAAATGCAATTGTAATATATCAAATTATCTAACTTACTTATATATATAAAGTAAAAAATTAGCTCCACTTTATCTAGTAAAAGCATGTTCCAGACATGCATTATGTCAATCATAATAAAATAATAATGCAAAATATGCATTAATACAGCACTCTTAAAGAAGACATTCTGCTGTAGTTCATCTGATGACTACTTCCAGCATTGTTTCTAAATTGACTTGTGCCCTCTGTAGTGAAAGGTGTGATCTTAATATGCAAATACATCAATGCACTTTCCATACAGAGTCAGTGTGACCATGTAATGTATTGTCTTTCCATGCAAAAGTCCTGCTTTTGTGCTCTGAACCTTCATGTTACCTTCAGTCCTCACTGGTGTCCATCTTCTATTATTTACCAGCTGTATTATATAATAATCCTTTTTGTATTTATAACAACACATACAGTATGTAGGTCAGCCCCGTGACAATCCCTCTGGTGTGTTAACTCGGCTAAATTCTTTGGGTGTGTCCTTTCCACTCTGAAACATGAGCTGCTGCAGGGCCACAACCGACCTGGCTGCTCTTCAGATAACAGACATCCATCAGTCTGTGTGCTTAGACGCGTCGTCCATAGAGCTGCATTCATAATTCACGTCAAGCTTATGGATCTGCTTCACCTTATAGCTCTGTTACTGCCTGACTGTATGGTAATCAAACCCAGGAGCTGGAGAGCTATAGGACAAGTTAGTTATCACATTTCTCTGCTTAATCAAGATTAGCATCAACGCTGCTCTGGATAGCTTTACATAAATGCACCACAAGTGCTATATTACTGTTGTTATAGCCAGTATAGAGACTTTTGCAATGCTTCAATCATTACTGCAGTAAAGTGATGATTAACCCTCCGGAGTCCATCTATTTATTGAAAATACACGTTTTAATTACTGTAATAACTTTATTTATATATGATATGTAGACAAGCTGAAAAAGCCAGTTGGAAGTTCAATCAGAGGAGCTTTCACAGTGTGCCATTTATGTTTCAAGATCATTTTTAAAATGTGAATTTTCTTTCTACAATGAAAACTATTACTATTTTTTAATTTACATGCAAATAGACATTTGCATTTGCAATTTTATTATTTATAATTTTTTCTGCTGTTTTTGTGTGTATAAATGGTAAAAAATGCAATAAAAAAAGGTACATTTCCATAGAAACCCATGTCTTTTGTTTGTATTTTGGGTTCCTGGCAGCTTTATACTTTGTTAATTAAAATAAAATGAAAAATCTGACTGATAGCCAAGTTTGTGTGGAGAAAAAGGAGCCATGCATGTGATGTAAGGACAGACTGAAAGATGCTAAACAGAGACAGAAATTAATGCATAGGAAGTTGACAAATTTGAACCAAAATCTCCTGGACTTCAGAGGTTTAAGATGTGCCAAATTAACATTCAATTTTGTTGTTTCTTATGCAAAACTAAGCATACAAGAGGGAAAAAAAAGTGTATTTCTGCACCGTCTATTGTTTTGAGCTGCTGCTGGTGAAACCTAATCAGTCATCAAAGCTTTATACATCTCTCTTTATCTACACGACACTCGCCGGCCCTCTCAGGTTGCCAAGCAAGAAAAAAACCCTGTGGTGTACCTGAAACTGATTGGTGAGCTGCTCATGTGCTGCAGCGACCAATGAGAGCAGAGGAAGAGGACGACATGCAAGGAAGTGGCTTGCAGATAGCAGCGAGGCTGTGTGGTGAGGTGAGATGGTATAAAACTTGAACTTATGAACTTGAATGTGTCGAATGAGACGAGAAGCAATCAGTGCATGTGTCTAAAAAGGGCTTAATGCTTTGAAATGGTGGAATATAACAAAGTACATTTCCTTCATTTTAAGGCAAATGTTGAACTTTTTACTCCACTACATTTAGCTGCCAACTTTAGTTACATTTCAGGTTGAGATTTAACATGAAAAAATGCGATCAAGTTACACATGTTTATAAATTCAACCACATGAAAGTATATTAAGTTATTAACCTTTACTTAACCCTCGATGGTATCCATTTTTGGCCTGTCAAATTTGTACAATGCATGTTTTTGAGTGATGTGACACTTTAAAAAAGAGGGAAGACCATAGGGAACCAATAGCAATGCTTTAATTAGTCACATGACCTCCAGGAGGCCATATTGAAACCCTGTTTTACAGACTTTTCCAAAAGAAAACAGTTTTGCCAATTTGTGCCACAAAAAAAACCCACTCAAAATGTCTTTTCCTGGCCCTTTTCCATCTGGAAAAAAATAAATTCCTACATATAGGTGAGTAAATCTTCATTTTTTATAGTTTCATTAACTTCCAGACATTCATTTCAATGGGTCGTTGGTTCAATGGTACAATGTTTCCTACAGGCAACATTCAGACAAGAAACCGGTTTAAAAAGTTCCTTTTACGATGTTTTTAAATTTAAAATGTTATGTATTGTACCCTGTTGAAGCTACTGAATGTTTTACACATGTTTATTAAATAAATGATGTTAAAATTAATTTAAAAAACGTTCTTTTCACTTGTGCATCGTTATGGTACAATGTTGCTACGGGCAACAAACCCCAAAAACTTCCAAAAAAAATAAAAAATTCTTCAGATTATGTTTATTTAGTCTATTTTAAGACAAAAAACACTCCAAACATTTTTTAGAGGGTTAAGTAAGTTTTCATTGCAGCAACTAAGGGATCTGAATACTTCTGCCCCCACTGAGGTTTTATCTTAAAATTTGAGAATAAAATTAACTTTCTAAAGCCACAGGGCTGCTGTAGCATAAAAATCACCCTTTTTTATCTGAGCATAAACGTGTCAATAATGTGCATTTGTGTGCATCAGGGTTACAGGAGCCAGTCTCCCAACACTGGCTGACAATGGACCTCTGGCTCTGGGAAAGAGACCCTCTGAAATATGCATGAGGAAATCCACACCTGTTTCCAGGTAACCAAGGCAGGGATTCTGAACCGTGACGCTGAATTTACTGTGTGTGTGTGTGTGTGTGTGTGCACCTGCATGCACGAAGAACAGCACAGCTTCCTCGCTTTTTACCTGTTCAGACACTCTGGGGGGACGAAAGCAGCTGTCAACTCCATCGGTTTTGACGAGACGAGACATAATCTGAGCAGGAGGAACGTTATGAACCAGTGCAGGCCTCGGTGCTGAACTCGTCCCCCTACTGAGCTGCAGAGAACCTTCTAACGCATGGAAACCAGGCTAAGTTGGTCCAAGTGAGTCGAGCTGAAGCTGGGAGCGGAGAGACTTGGTGGAGGCATTAAGAGGTCTTCACAGGTCTTTGCCCTGAGTGTTGAGCATCTATTTGTGCAAGCATGAATCCCGTGTGGAAAGTTTATAAGAGCAAAGTGCTGAAGACTCTGAACCCTGAGTATGAGGAGGACGCTGCGGAAGAGGTACAGAATTTTCTCTCAAAATCTTCATATTCAAATGGTTAGACAGTTGACGTACTGGTTGACATCCGAGTCAGAAAGTCACCAGGTTTTTGTTTGCTCATCATTTTTTATTCATCACAGGGTTCGAATGAGCTTTCCAGGCTGTTTTTTGTTTTCTGTGCAAAGAGAACTTTGGTGCAGAAGTTCGGCCTGCAAGACTCTTCCTCTTGTGTGTTTCTGGTGAATTATTAACTGATTAAACTGTTAATGCTGGCATGCAGATCTTCTTTCCCAGTGTCAAAGGTGAAATCCAATACCAGATACAATCACAGGACCAATAAACCAGCTTTTAACTGCAATACTGTACATGAAGGCAACATTACAAGGCCCATATCCAGTGGTGGAAAGTAATAAACTATTGCATTTATGATACAGTTTTAAGGAAGCATTTCCATTTAATGCCACCATATATTCCTGCGTGACTGCATTTTAGAGGCACCTATTGCACTTTTTACTCAGTTACTTTTATTTAAACACAAAAAACCACTAGATTTTATGTTGAGAAGCTTATAAAACACAATGCATTATTGATTTATCACAATCTTTTTGGCTAGGTACCCCTAATTCACATTTCCTCTTCTCAGATGGCTTCATTTAAATAATTATTCAAGGCCTAAAGTGGTAAAATTGTCCAATATTTCACCAAAAGAGAGAAAATATTGAGAAAAAGTCCAATAAACGTACACAACTTTTTCTTTTTTTTTGCACCACTTAGATTGATAACCTCTGGAATTAGCTACCAAATTGCATATAAAATGACTGAAATGAGCTCCTTACACATCAGTTTTTACCTTCACACAGGAAGGTTTTGTTGTTTGCTCATCATTTTTTATTCATCACAGGGTTCGAATGAGCTTTCCAGGCTAATTTGTTTTCTGTGCAAAGACAACTTTGGTGCAGAAGTTCGGCCTGCAAGACTCTTCCTCTTGTGTGTTTTGAGACTCTACCAGCTGAATTATTAACTGATTAAACTGTTAATGCTGGCATGCAGATCTTCTTTCCCAGTGTCAAAGGTGAAATCCAATACCAGATACAATCACAGGACCAATAAACCAGCTTTAAACTACAATACTGTACATGATGCAACATTACAAGGCCCGTAACCAGTGGTGGACAGTAATAAACTATTGCATTTAATTAAGCACCTTTACAGTTTTAAGGGAGCATTTCCTTTTAATGCCACATTATATTCCTGCGCGACTGCATTTTAGAAGCAACTATTGCACTTTTCATTCCATTACTTTTATTTAAACACAAAATAACACTAGATTTTATGTCGATAAGCTTATAAAACACAACGCATTATTGATTTATCACAATCTTTTTGGCTGGTGACCCCTAATGCACATTTCCTCTTCTCAAATGGCTTCATTTAAATAATTATTCAAAGCCTAAAGTGGTAAAACGTTCAACAAACATACACAAACTAAACTAAACCAAACTGACTTTGTGTAGCAGAACATTGTTTTTCTTCTTTCCTGCTTTTCTTCTTTCTTTCCTTTATTCTTTTCCTTCTTTCCATTAATCATCTTTTTTTTTGCACCACTTAGATTGATAACCTCTCAATTTAGCTCCTTCTCGGATGGCTTCATTTAAATAACTATTCAAGGCCTAATGTGGTGAAATTGGTAAATTTGGAAAAAAGTACAACAAACATACACAAGCTAAACTAAACTAAACTAAACTAAACTAAACTAAACTAAACTAAACTAAACTAAACCAAACTAAACTAAACTAAACTAAACTAAACTAAACTAAACTAAACTAAACTAAACTAAACTAGACTTTGTGCAGCAGAACATTGTTTTTCTTCTTTCTTTCTTTATTATTATTGATTATTTCTTCTCACAATTAATCATCTTTTTTCCATCTAATATTTCACCAAAAGAGAGAAAATATTGAGGAAAAAGTCCAATAAACATACACAACTCTGTGTAGCAGAACATTGTTGTTCTTTTTTTTTTTTTTGCACCACTTGGATTGATAACCACTGGATTTAGCTACCAAATTGTATAGAAAAAAAGCTGAAAAGAACTCCATCTCCACCAGATACAACAGTAAAGATGCTTCTTACACATCAGAAATAGGACTTTTATTTGACATTGTTTTACTTGTACTATAACTCCAGTATGTGGCTCCTTCTTCCACCACTGGTTTTAAACACCTGTGCTCCATCCAGAGTTTGGTACCAACGAAACAGTTGACCCAGATCTCTGGAGGATTCAGAAACTCGATCCTGCACAGGAGCTGAACAAACGGATTAGTTGGCATTCCTCTGACTGACTGACTGACTGACATGGGTGAAGGAGACAGTTACCGGGCCTCGGCTGTTCTCAGACCAGCCGGCTGACTGCTTCAAACAGAGCTGTGTCTCACAGCGCCGGAGCGTCTACAGGGACGACTGGGAACACTGTGTGTGTTTGCACAGATAGTTTCCGTTTGGAGGGATGTGCAGAACTGATATTTGAGTTGCTCCACTTGTGAAATATGAGACATCTAAAGTGTATCACTGTGACCTCTTGTCAAAACATACATAGACGGGGAAATACTATTCTGAAACAATCAGACAAATCCCAAAGCTGCTGTAACTCCAGCCGTCTATGTCTTCTATAGTCTTACTGTAAAGAACATTTCCTTTTGTGCTCTGGGTTTTCTATGTGTAATATCCACTTTATGCACTAGATGGCGACATCTGCATTAACATCAGAGGGTTTGGTATAAATAAATTTAGGACATTGAAGTGCACAGGGAAGGGACATCCATGTTGTTCCATTTTTTAATTCTTTCAAATGTTATTTTATTGTTAAGCAAAATTTCCAAAGAAACAAAACATTATTTGTATGCTATGTTTTTTCATAAAAACAAATATGATGCCAAAAAGACATAGGAAGAACACAATTTGGAGAGGAAAAAAATGTGGATCCTTCTGCAAGACATTGCAAAGTTTTCTCAACCATTTTGTCTTTTCTTCTTCTGCTGCTGCTGCAGGTCACAGAGGTGGAGAATGACATGAGCCCAGTGCAGGAGGATGAAGGACCCAACGCTGTTTCACAGCTGGCCAAGAAAGTATGTGAGCATTGACGACTCTTACTTAATGTTTGGGACATTTTATATTTTAAAAAAAGTATTTAAGTTTACCCTAGAAGACGAATGGAGTTCTAAATGTGCATATACAGGTGCATCTCAATAAATATGAATATCATAGAAAAGTTTATTTATGTCAGTAATTCAATTCAAAAAGTGGAAATAACACATTATATAGATCCATTACACACAGAATGAAACATTTCATGTCTTCATTTATTTAATTTATTCTAATAGTAATGATTGTGGCTTACATTTAATGAAGACCTAAAATTCAGTGTCTCAAAACAATTTTAATATTACAAAATAACAATTTAAAAAGTAGGTTTAATCTGTAAATGTTTGCCTTGACTTGAACTACTGGAAATTTACTTTTCCATCATATTCTAATGTATTAAGATGCATCTGTATATTAAATATACCCCCACATCTTCAGTAGGGAGAAATATCATAATATTGTGGTTGTAAAATCATTTCTTTTACGTTTTTAGAAGACCATTGTTTAGCTGATCCTCTGAAACCACCTCAATGTAAACCTCTGACCTTTGACCCTGTTTGTGTATTGTATCCTTTGGATCCCCATTAGTCTTCATAGAGATGAAGACTATTCTTCCTGGGGTCCACATTAAATCAAACAATTATTACACAATTATATCATTACAGCATTTATACAGAGAATAACATGAAGTCATTCATCCTAACATGATTATAATGTATATTAACATGATTTTAATATATATTAAGTAGTACAAGAAATGTTAAATGATTATAGAAGAGTATATGAGGTAAGCATAAAATGTACCATGATGTTCACTGCAGATGTATTAACATGCTTGAGTTCAACTTTGTCCAGATGCAGGGGGCCGGGACTAAAAGCTGGAACAGACTATCAACTCTCTTCAACAAAGACGATGAACACCAGCTCCTAGAGGAGACTGAGAGCCCGCCGGTCGCTGACCAGTGAGTGAAAATCTCTCTTTTTTTGTTAACATCTGTCCTCTTTCTGCTCCGTTTGATGTCTTTCTCACACCTCGGTCCGTCTGTGGGCTCTTCAGGGAAGCCCAAATAATGTCTAATCAAAATATAAACTCTTAACCCTATAAAGCCAGATGTATCATATTTGATACACACGTTTTTGAGACCTCTACTTTATCAATGTGCTCATTTTTCCCCTGAAAAACCTGATGTATATGATCAGATACATGCAGTACCTGGATAATCCACTAGGGATCAGTAATTAATGCACTGGAAGGCCTCCAGTCAATCAGTGACCCACATGTCATTTTTCAAGAACATTTTTGTCAATTTTTAAAAAGTTAAGATAAGAAAAATGTTCAAATTGTTACTGATACATTTAATGGACTGATGTAATGCAACTAAATGTACATAGTTATTCTATAAAGGTAATTAAATAAAGGACAACAACATGTTTATTAACAAATTGATTAAAGTACCAAACAAAATAATAATAATGAAAATAAAAAGATATTTTGTATGTTTGAGGAAAATGTTAAAAGGAAAGTTTTAATTGGCTAAAAATATGAGGTTTTATATGTTTTTGATGGTTCAAGAAAAACAAACTGTGAGCAACAAATTGCACCAAAAGTCCTGATGTATCAAATATGATATGATATGACAGAATTCATATATGAAAATTTATATTTATTCATTTATTTATTTTAAATGTGTCAGTAGGTTCAATAAACACTCCAGTTTAATTTTTTTTTTTTTTTAATTTTCTGGCAATTATTTCGTGGTTCAGGCTTTAATGTTTCTCTGAATCCTCAGTCCACTTGCAGTGAAGCCGGAGGAGCCTCCACGACCCGCCAAGCGCACTGCATTCTGGGATAGCTTTGCAGCCAACTGGGCTGCTAAGAAACAGGCGGAAGCTGCAGCCGCCGCCGCCGCTGCAGGAAACGAGGGAGCAGCAGGTCAGTGTGAGGAGGTGGTGACCGAGGCTGCAGGGGAGGAGAGCCAGGATGGGCAGATCCCTCAGGGAGAGGAGAGCGAAGGAGGAGGAGGAGGAAGGAGCAGCAACAACAGCTTCTCCAAATACGTCTCTCTGGGAGGAGGAGGAGGAGGAGGAGGAGCAGGAGGAGGAGGAGCAGACGCGTCCTTCAAGTGGAACTTTGTCACCAGCAAGCTGGCAGAGCTGAAGACCAAAAGCAACTAGCTGCTCGTGATGAAGGAACCTGGAGAACATAAACAATATGATGGTAGATGAAGGAGGAAGTTTAGGAGGATATACAGTTAAAAATTATTAGACCAGCCTAATTTTCTCAAGTTTCTTGTTCATTTTAATAACTGGTACAACTAAAGGTGCATTTGTTTGGACAAATATAATGATAGCAACAAAAACAGCTCATAAGAGTTTAATTTAAGAGCTGATATCCATGGTTTTCTTGATAATAACCAACATCATTATCAAGAAAACCATGGAAAATGTTCTCATTTTATGTGTCCAAACAAATGTACCTTTAGTTGTACCAGGTATTAAAATGAACAAGAAGAAATGGTCTAATCATTTTTCCATGACTGTATTTTAAACAGGGAGTCCTGTAACTAAACTGTGCAGCTATTGTAGAAGTCCCTTTTTATCTGAACAAATGAACTCATGCACAATTTCATATTAATGTCCCTTAATAACAACAACACCAATGGTTTTTGTTTAACCATATTTGAGGCCCACATACTTACAGGACACACACAGAGAGAATAGTCAGCAGTTTATTTTTTCATATCAATTACATTTTAAGAGCAAGGAAGCATTATATTATGAATACTGATATATTTCAAACCTGAACATTAAATCTTGCTGGCAGACAAACACAAAGTTAGATCTTGGAGATACTCTGGAATATATCAGAATTATTGTGGCCATAAGAATTCACCATTATTAGAAAAACAAATGTTTTCGGTCAAATTTATCTTTCTCTTAGTGTGCATTTTGTCTGTTTTTGTCAAATGAATTGAACTCAAAATAAGTGTAAGGAGGTGGAGAGAGTCTGTATTTGTTTTGTTATTTTAATTGAAAATCCTCCACTACAAGTAAAAGTCATGCGTTCAATATACATGTTATGATAAGACTATGTTAATGCGGGGTAAGTCAAATATAGCAGTAAAAAATAGTAAAAACTCTATTTTTTTCTCACTTTTCCATTTAACACATACATTCCAACAAAGAAAACAATAAAGAGCATGTATGTTATGCAGTAAACCTGCAATTTATTAACTTTATGCAAAAAGCAATAAGTGTTTAATAAAAAACAACAACTAATACATACTTCTAGTATAAAATGGGTTAAAGGGGGACTTCTAAAATAGCTTGTACTTGTAAAGTTATGCTCATTGATGAAATTATTGAATATTTTGTCAGTGCATTTCTGCCTACAGAGCCAATCTCTGTCTCTCTAGAGGTGAATACACTTTATCTGGTTTATAGGCTGCACAATACAGCCTCTTTCTTGGAGTTTTACGGTGATATCTACTTTCCCAAAAGTGCTTTTCAAACCACAAAAAGAGGCCTTCATACCTGTCAGCAAACTTGATCTAATCTGTAGTTTAGCAAAAACCAGATTAAGAGATTAAAGGCAGTGATAGCTGGATTAGTGGAGGATTATCTCACTTAACCTGTGCAGAGGGCAGGGGATTTAACGGGACAGATCTGGCACTGCGACATAAACTATTACATAATATTATAAGCATTTATAAACCACTTTTTCTCTGGAAAGGGGGAAATGTGCTGCAGAATTATCTGAAATGTGTGAAATATGAATGTGTGTGTGGCGAGGTAACGTCAGGTGTACTGACATGATGATTTAACTGACTTTAGTTTCCTGATCGTGACTGAGGCTGTGCAAAATGTGAGTTTTTAACATTCCTTATTTTGTGACATGAAAGGCTTTGAATATTATTTTATCTCAGATTTTTTGGTTTTTGTCTTTGTTGTCTTTGTTTTATTCTGTTATTTTGTTTTTCTGCTATGCTATAATAAAGCATTAAAAGTTCTGACAAAGCATGAATCAGTAAATGTAGTTTCATTTGTTCTGTTAAATGATGAAAATTTTAAAATATGTAAATGAATGAGGTTGCAAAGGCGGAAGTGATGCATTTATTTGCATGCATGCATTTATTTTAAGTAAAGTTAACTTAAGTGCGTCATGTTATTATATGCAACCAACATATCTACATCACCACCGGTATTAACGTTGGCCTCATTACTACTTCATTTTTGGCATTTATGTGCATTTAGAGAAGTAGTTTTGTAGACTAAACTGAACAAATCGGCTGCCATTTTTGAAGCCCAAACTTAAAGAAATCCATTGAATGGACAGGTAAACCTATTCTACATACAGGTGCATCTCAATAAATTAGAATATGATGGAAAAGTCCATTTTCAGTAGTTGAAGTCAAACAGCTCCAACCAAGTATTGAGTCATATAGATGGACATACTTTTCAGAGGCCAACATTTCCATATTAAACATACTTTTTAAAGTTTTTTTTTGTAATATTACATATTTTTTAAGACACTAAATTTCAGGTCTTCATTAAATGTAAGCCATAATCATTATAATTAGAAGAAATGAAATAAATTAAGACATGAAATGTTTCATTCTCTGTGTAATGGATCTATATAATGTGTTATTTCCACTTCTTGAATTGAATTACTGACATAAATAAACTTTTCTGTGATATTCTAATTTATTGAGATGCACCTGTATTCCAATAGACTGATAAATGTACTAGAAGGTAGAATAGGGCCCTCAAATCGGGTGCTAGTTGAGAGACTGTAAATAGGACATTTTTTAACTCTTTACTTTCTTTTACTAGACACAACGGCAATGAAGACGAGCTGAAACAGCTCCTGAATAGTCAATTAAATAAATAACAGCCAAGAATTCCACATAGATGCACTTACAATTAATGTAACAGTAATACAGACTAATAGACCGTTGAGTTAAAACCCTGATCAGTGACTCTGTTCTACAATATGTTGAACAAGCTCCTCAGGCAGGTGTTATGTTCTTAAAGAGAGTTGATTTTGGTTGATTGTTTTCTCAAATGTATCAAAAGAAGAGAGAGAAAAAAAGAAATAATATTGACCAAACCAGAAAAAAGCTTATCTAATCATTCTCATATTTAATACTTACACATTAAGTAACACAGATCATGTTAAAACAATACAAATTAAACAGGGAACCAATTAAATATAGAACATATTTAATAATATGTGTAATAATAAATCTAAAGTGCCCTTTTGTAAAGTTGATTTGATTTGATTTTTTATTTTTGTGAAGGCCAGCCATTGGCACTTATCAAGATAACAAAACATTAAATGATTACGAACAATTAAGGATTTTTTCTATCATTTTTTAAAATTTTTAATTTATTGTTATAATAGTGACAACGGAAGCTCTTAAATAAAAAGGAACACAGAAAGAGAAAGGAAATAAAACAAATATATGCAGCAAATTAACATTGTATGCACCACAGATCGCCAAATAATTGGCAGGTGCAAACAAAAAATTGTGTACGTCACATGGTGACCTGCGGCAGGTGAAAGGTCATCATGTGACGTGACCTCCGTTTTGCTCACGTGCAGCTGTGACGCAGGACGCTGCAGACGCACAGCGGAACGTTTAGATGGTGAGTTTTGTTTGATTAACTATCGCATCGTTTCATTTACAGTCAGAGCGTCACACAGCGTCATTACGCTACATAATATCGGTCCTGGCAGCAGTGGCGGTTCTAGACCAGTTTTACTGTGGGGGCCAAGCAGGGGCCAGTGTTTAATCAGAGGGGCACATTAAAAAACGGCAAAGATGATATTTAAGCATTCAAACCCTTTATTTTAGCTTATTTAAAAATCTCATTTAATTATATTTGGAAGATACAAATACATTGATTGAAACAATGAGACTTACCAACAATAACAACTATTTTTGTACGACAATGACATTGAAAGCGCAGTACAGTGAGAATTATTTATTTAATTTATTTATTTAATTATTATTTTTTTTATTTACATAAGCTTTTATTGCACAATTAAACTATTTAATGTACACATTCTGGGTTCCTTTTGTGTACAATGAGATATTGTTTGAACAAAAAATATGAAAGAATTGTTCCATCTCTCATCTTTACAAATTGATCATTTTATTATTACATTAATTTGACACAGGGGCCACAGCAGGGGCCAAGGGCTTCTTCACAGGGGCAGTGGCCTCTGCAGGCCCCTGTGTAGAACCGCCACTGAACCTAGGCAGAATGAATGAACAGTTAGCGCAAGTTAGCTTTATAACTCTGCTGTGCGGCGGTTGATGTTATGATGTTATCGCCTGAACAAACAACTGTTATTGTTGATAGAGCCTCCAGAGCTTTGGACCATTAGCACTTAATTCCTTTTTGCTTTTCGTGTTTGTTCAGCCAGCTGTTGGTGTGTGAGCTGAATGAGTCTGTGCAGGTCTGAGGCTTTAAGTGAGGTTTTCCAACACTATTAGTCATTAGCTGCAGTAAGACCAACTGTTTGATACATGCATTGAAACTTTATGATGTGGACTGAAGTTAAAATCTGCATATGATTTTCAGATCTGACCTCTGAGCTTTGTAGAACTTAATGATTTTTTGTATGCTGAGAAGTAAGTCATGTGTCTATGACATGTGCATCTAATTTATGTGTTTTGGTGTTTTTTCACAACTTCATTTTCATAATTAATATGTTTTTATACAAATAAAAAAATATTAGACTTGTTAGACTGATTAGACTTCCCTTGTTTTCTTTATTTTTTGTTCATTTTAATGCCTGCTACAACTAAAGCTTGATATCTAGACATTTTCTGTTGTTTTATTGATAATTATTATGTTATTATCAAGAAAACCATGGAAAATGTCTAGATATCAGCTCTTGTCAGCTGTTTTGTTGTTATCATTACATTTGTCCAAAAATGTACCTTTAGTTGTACCAGGCATTAAAATGAACAAGAAATTGAAGAAAACAAGGGTGGTCTAATATTTTTTTCTATGAATATATATTTTATTTTAATCTGGATCCATGCTTCCTCTCACCAGCAGGGGGAGCGCTTTACCTTCTGGCTGCTAAACTCTCCTCCTGTCTTCTCCTATCTTGTTTTACAGTGATGCCATCTTTTATAATAGAGCCAAAAATATGATGATATTCTCTAGTCTGTATCATTCTCATCTTTATTTCTCTTCTCCTTTTATGTCCTGTTTTCTTTTGCTCCCCACATCTACACCCATTTCCCCTCTCACTGTGCCATGCTTCCTCTCATACAACACCGCTTCCTTTTCACTCCAGCGGCCTTTGTTGACGTTTCCATTTGAATTTGACAGTACACCCTTAATAAAAGTCGAAGATTACGTGAGCAAATGCACCCAAAGCTCGGGTTCGTGCTTTTTATAGCTGACCGGCCTCCATTATTTCCATGTGCTCCCAGTGTCAGTCAGATTTCAGGGCTGTCACCGTGGATACCGTGAAGCTCTGCGAGTCTCAGTAGTTCTGTCCAGACTTCCACAGTTGTCAGTCTCAGTTTGAGTCAGAGCAGATCTTTCCCCCCTACTCACAACTCAGCGACATGTTCTGCCTTTTTTTGGGATATATTTACGTAACCCACCCAGTTTCTGTGTCAGAGACCATTAAACAAGCCCGGGGAGGTAAATCTATTCCACAAAAGCTGATTGTCATCGTTAGAGTGGCTTGTTTGGGTGAAAGCTGATGAGTACCTCTGAGTATCTGATGCTTGTGTGCAGAGCTGAGGTCCATATTGCAGTTTTTTTTTTTTTTATGGCACCAAGTGAGCAACGCTCAGTGGGAAATGGGGTTTGTAGAGCATGAAAGCATCAGAAAGTGAACAGTTCTGGTTGGCAGTTGTTGCAGGGAGAGAGTGTGGATGAGAAGCCTGTCAGATCCTGAGTCACATTCAAATCTGTCTCAGAGGCGCTGAAATAATTTATTATCAACCCGGCAAAAAAAAAATAGATTTTTGCTTGGTTTATAAGCTGGGATAAAATAAAACTATATGCAAGTACTCAGCAGCTTTGCATTTACTTGTACTATTTTTTGGTATATGGTGTAATAGGAGTCCTTAGAGTCAGGTGATAATTCTCTGTGGGAGGCAAACCAGGAAGTGCCTTAAGCTTCATTCTACCAAAAATTCCAGCAAAGGGGGCTGACGGCTGCTGCAGAAGCATTTCGGTCCATTCATTTCAATACAAAATGAGAAAACTTCTCACTTGATTTATTACCTCAGAATTTTTTTTTAGGACAACACTATGATATCAATCGTTAGTAAAAAATCTTCAAGACAATTTGATGTTAATAGTGTAAATAATGGCCCCATTTAGAAGAAAATAGAAGATAAAGAATCGTATGATATGGGGGGCGTGGCTACCTTTGATTGACAGGTCACTAACAAGGCGAGCCGTCATCAGGAGAGAAGCAGAACAATGTGTATCCATGGCAATGTATCAATAAAGTTACATAATAAGGAGAGGCGGAGTACATCCTGGACAGGTTGCCAGTCTATTCTCTCATTCACTCATATGGGAGAGTCACCAATTAAAGCTAAGCTGCATGTTTTTGGACTGCACGCTGACACGAGGACAGCATGCAAACCTTCCTGTGAGGCTGTTTACCAGAATAAAAGCCCTAAATGGGTTCAACTCTCTCCTGCTGCTCACACTACCAATCATTTGTCTTTTCAAACAGGTGTGCATGTCACCCCGTCTCTGTGTCCTTTGCCATTTGTCCCACTTTTGGCTCTCGGTGCTGCCCCAACATTTCCCCGCCCCTCCTCCTCCTCCTACACGGAAAAACACTCAGACACGGGACTTTCTTTTTTCCTGTTGATGAACAGCGATGACTAAAGTGCTTCACACCTTGCCCTGGGCTCTGTTCCACACACACTGTAATTACTTCAAACAAAAGCGGCCCACAAACGCTGTGTGAGCCTGCGTTAATTGTTGCACATAGCCCACAATGCTTTTCTTTCTCTCTGCCGGCTCATCTGGACAGGAGATGGTTAGGGAAGATAACAAAGTTAAACCTGTTTACATCCATGACTGTCTTTTGTGGTGCGATTACCTTTCTCATTATGATGATTTACAGCCATTATAAGCAGTAATTAAGGCAACAGGTTAATGCTACAAAGGTGTAGTGGATCTTAATGGAGGTTTTCTCTGACATGTTTTGGTGTTCGGACATAAGAATGTTAAAATTAGATTTATGTTGTGCACAGATGCTTTCCTAATCTACAAAAAGAAGAGTCAGCAGTTTATTTTTTCATATCAATTACATTTTAAGAGCAAGGAAGCATTATATTATGAATATTTTATGATATATTTCAAACCTGAACATTAAATCTTGCTGGCAGACTGTAAGCAGCATTTTACTGTAGTCAACGTAGGGTTAATTTTGACTACTTGACGTACTGTTATGTGGTTTAATTCATAAGAATGCATAATAATTCTAAATTTATCATGTTGTCCATGTTGCATTTTTTTACCTGAAAGTAACTAAAACTGGCAGCTACATGTAAAAAAAAAAAAAAAAAAAAAAGTACAATATTTGCCTCTTAAATCTAGTGGAGTAGAAATATGAAGCTGCATAAATGGAAATACTCAATTAAAGTACCTCTAAATTGCACAAAAATGTACTTAGTAACACACTCCACCACTGACTATAGCTGCTCCAAATGTCCCACAGTGCCATTCAGGGACATTTAAACACAGAACTCAATTCTTTGTTGCTGAAAAAACATCTCATGAGGTCAGTGGGACTATTTTAGAGGCATAATACAGAAATATGATGTCGGGTCAAACCACTATGTGATTATGTTGTAAGTTGAAGTTGTATTTTCAGCGTCCGTGCCTTTGTGACTCCTCTTTGCCAACTCCAGACGTGAATAATGCAGCCAGAGTGACCGGACTGCACCCGGTTTGAGAAAGTTTGTCTTCTAGATTACAGCTCACAGCCCTGAGTTTGTGAAGCTTGTGAAATGTGGCCCCCGAGGTGTTGTCTTTTCATCTTGTTTTGTCTGTATAATCTGAGATCAGAAGTGAGTCTGGGGTGAAATTTACAGGTGGAGTTATGGAAAACAGGGACACACACACACATTTCTTAACATAATAGCCCTCACAGACAGACAGACATGTCTGGTAGCACTCAGGTATGACGACTGCGTCTCCACAGACGCGGTGAGTCACACACTTACAGCAGCGGCCCCATCTGGAAACCGACCTGCGGGTGCAAAGATGTACACAAAAACACTCTGTCTGAGGAGTTCCTACCTACGACTGCCACACCTGCTTGAGGCAAGAATGTGGCAACTAGTCTGTGGAAGCTTGTGAGCCCACAAACACACAGCACAGTCTGAAAATATCAGTAAATAACATACTTCAACATTGCCTTGTCTCCCCTGCAGCACATTTGATTGGATGTGAAAAGTCTATGAGGGTGGAAAGACCCAACCTTAGGGAGGTAGAAGCTCAAGTTATCCACTAGCCTCCCATTTATGAGACAAGACACAATGATTTTAGAAATACAAATTAATCAACTAAGGAGTTTTCAACCTAACTGGGTAAATTAGTCTGCTGACACCAGTTCTGAACCGAAGAACTGACTGGAGCAGGACAAAATAATAATAATAATACATCTTATTTATAGAGAGCTTTACAAGATACTCAAAGACGCTTTACAGGTAAAACAGTGAAAATGCATTTACAAATAAAAACAAGCAATTGAAATCAACAACATTGATCATACATTAAAAGTAGGGATGCATGATATTGGATTTTTTGCCTATATCCCAAATGCCGATTTTTTACAACTCGTTTAGCCGATTACCGATTTTTTTTCCCCGCACAACTAATACCCACAATCAGAGCAAATTTGGCCAATTTCCCAATTGACATAATAAGTAAACATAACCTGTGTTCACTGGGAACATGTGAAAAGTACAACTGTACAGCAATTAAACCCAAATTGAATAAAACTACATGTATCTTAAAGACTGCTGCTCAAATTCAAATTTAACTTAAAACGGGAGCAAACAAAATCTGCAAACAAAATCACAAAAAGTACAAAAAATATAAGCAGCCTCAGTCGTTAATCAGAACATAAATAAATAGGTGGGCTCAGACTACACTGCACAATTCTATGAGCTACAAACAAGGTGCAACAGAGAGGTGATGTGCACCCCATTATTTAATCACTTTATTATATTGGCGGATATCGGCGTGTTGGCCAATGTCCGATAGTTCATTTTCAAGCCAATATCGGCCGATGCCTATAATATCGAGCATCCCTAATTAAAAGCAGTTTTGAACAGGTGGTTTTGACAAGTTTTTTGAAGGTTTGAAAAGTCGTTTTAAGTATGTTTTTTGGGAGAGAGTTCCAGAGGGATGGGGCGGCTATTGAGGAGGCTCTGTCTCCCCAGGTTCGTGTTGGTCCTGATGGGAGGGGTGAGGAGATTGGCTTCGGAGGAATGGAGGCTGTGGGAAGGGGTGTGGTGATGGAGGAGGTCAGTGAGGTAGGAGGGGCCTGGTGATGGAGCGCTTCGTGGGTGAGGAGCAGGATTTTGAAGTGGATAGGTTGTTGGATTGGATACCAGTGGAGGTTCTGGAGCATAGGGGTATGTGGTCACGGAAGAAGGCGAGCAGCAGAGTTCTGAATGAACTGGAGTTTGTTGAGTAGTTTGGAGGGAGTGCTGTACAGGATGCTAGTGCAGTAATCTAGTCTGGAGGTGACAAAGGCTTGTATCATTGTTTCAGCAGCAGGGAAGGAGAGTGATGGACTGACAACAATGTTTTTCAGGTGAAAAAAGGCAGTTTGGGTGATATGGGATATGTGGTGCTCAAAAGAAAGGTTGCTGTCAAAAATTACGGATGTGGGGGGCAGAGACGGAGTGGAGTGTCGATGGTGATGCTGAAGTTGTCAGTGGTTTTGGTGCAGGATTTTGGGCCGATGAGTGTTAGGTCTGATTTGT
This sequence comes from Centropristis striata, assembly GCF_030273125.1. Classification (NCBI taxonomy): domain Eukaryota; kingdom Metazoa; phylum Chordata; class Actinopteri; order Perciformes; family Serranidae; genus Centropristis; species Centropristis striata. The sequence continues at coordinate 7,222,191 of NC_081524.1, read as the reverse complement.
CAAAAAGACTGAAGATAGCAGCAGTTCAGGACCAGAATAGCATCCCCATGGAAGTATGACATGAAATATTAAACAATTCAAGCTTTATTATATTCCTAAAAATACATTGAAAGCCAGGCAGGATCTCTGACCTAAATGAGAAAATAGGTTGTTTGTCAATACCACCCATAGTGACACAAATGAGCCTTTCACGATTTACAGTACAGAGCGCAGAGTTAAAAAAATAGTGCACAAATCATTATAAAGACATGTATAACGGTTTGCAGTTGTAAAAAAAAGGCTGCGGTTTTGCTGAATTGTCGTAAGACGAAATATACGTTCAGATCTGCACTCGTTTCTACACTGGTTTGATGAATGAGGGCCAGTATCTTTATTAGGGCTCAGGGATGCAGACAGTCTGTTTCAGAAAGTAGCAGTGAACGTGAAAAAAACTGCAAAAAAAATCTTGCAACAATTTTATCTTTAATTCCATTCAACATCATTAACAGTGCTCCATGTAGCATTTTAAAGCAACTTCTATTTGTGCTGTAAACCATAATTTCAAGTAGATTTAACTTTAAATTGGACCACACAATATGACATATATCTCCAGAGGCTGCTACTCTCTTCTGTGATGGTTCTTTTCGTTTACAGTAAATATTTTAATGTCCTGAAAGTAATGAGTTGATATTAAACTGACTGGACGTGTCAGCTGCTGCACAGAGGTTGTGTTTACAGGCGGAGGAGTTTGTGGGAGATTAGCTGTAACTTTGCACCAGACGACACTCTGATAGTTTTATCAGCTAAAAGCAGGAGATCACCCAAACAAACATGTAGCCAAAGCAGTCGTCACTGTTAATCTGCACTGTTTGCCGTCTGCACAGATAAGAAGGAGGCAACTTGATTTTTTTTAAACTCTCTACCAGGTTATTATGACCTCTGTCTCGATACCTGTAGCCTTGTTAATCCTCCAGAGATAACGCCTCGATCCCCTGTGAGAGTGAAGTTTATTTAATGAAACGTTTGTCACATAATCCTCAAAAATGTTGCTATTTTGAAGATGCAGAACTTAATCTTTTAACACCTTTTTTCACATTTGGGCTTTTTTTTGGGCCTATTTTTCATACCCACTTGAGAAAGCTTATAACAGAAGAACTGCAATACCAAAATACATATATAAGGCTTTATTTAAAAGCTTAAATCTTCTAGTATCTGAAAATATGATTGTTTAGCATGTTGCTAAAACACAACCTACAACCTAACAAACTACATCAGTTCAGACATGGTTCAATAAAGTTTGTTGGCCCTTACCTATTTTAATAAATTATATCAAAATAACAATAACTAGGACATGCTTTATGTCAGAACCATGCCCATCACCACATAACTTCTACAGATTGTTAACAACACCTGAATTAAATTTAAGACCTCTAGGCCTAACTTTATGGGAGCTTGGGAGTTTTTAGTTTGCAGTGACACAAGTGTCCCTAAAACTCTCGAAAAACAATAGAATTTGTACAAAAAGATTGATAAAAATATACATATAATAAAAATATATATATATAATATATAAATATATAAATAAATGTAAAAAACTAACAAATATAAATAAACAAATTGTTTATTATAAAAAAAATAATAGTGTACAAATAAATGAATATATAAATAAAAACACAAATAATTATATATATGAAAAAAAGTCTCTGACAGGTATTTAAAAACATATATTTATAGTTGCTCATTATGACAATATTATGATGCTAAATTGTGGATGTCTCATTTGGAAGTCAAAGTAAAAAAACAAAACAATTTTATTTTCATTTATTTTACAAAAGATTATAAAAATATACATATAACGAATATAAATAAATAAAACATTTAATTATAAAACATATTAGAATATAAAGAAATTAATATATAAATAGAAACACAAATAATTATATATACATATGGAAAAAAGGTCTTTGACAGGTATTAAAAATAAATACATAAAATATAATATTGATCATTATGACAATGTAACGATGTTAAATTGTGGATGTCTCATTTGGAAGTTATTTCTTTTTTTTTTTTACAGTGCTTTTTAAAGACAACACTGTTGGTAATTATTTGACTTTCTCTCTCAGAGGTTTATATATATATATATATATACACATATGTGTGTTTTAGAGGAGAATAGATGCAGGGAGATGAATTATTTAAAGACCCACAATCCTATAACAAGCCTCTCACCGTTGAGGAGTTTCTCACAGGACGTTTCATCCCGCTAATCTACAGACTCAATCTCAGTGTTTGTAATCTCGCGGCTCTTTAGGAACAGATTTGGGACCCCCTTTGAAAAGAAAACCTGCCTCCTTTACCCCCGTGTATTTCCCAGCCGAGGGGTAATCTCTCTGCAAAGCCAACCCCCCCTTCTGACCACAACCCAGCAAAAACACAAATACACACACACACACACACACACACACACACTGCCACCCATCATCTATCTCCATCTCTGTTGAAATCTGATCAGCCGTCTCTAAATGTAGGTCTGTCTGCTGTAAATAGATTGATTTTTCTACGGATATTGGCGCTCGGGGCTTAACGGATTGTCCCATGACCACAAGTCAATAAATTTTCTGTCAATTAATGTGTATTTGTTGTTTCTGTATCGATCATTTCCATATAACAGAGGCCACCTACGGAGAGAGGAGCGCTGAGCCTGTAGAACATGAGCCTCGGCATTTCCGTACATGACACAGAAAATATAACTGAGCAGCTGAGATGTTTCTGCCTCCAAAATTATAGTTTGTAGAGTTATTTTTAAGAGAGCGATATGCCAGAGGGTTACAGTTCTTCATCAATCATTCTGCTTCTCAAAGCTGGCTGCTGCTATAGACTCTCAGACAATAAAAATGCTGCCGTGTGTGTGTGAGTGTGTGTGATATCTTTATGTTGTATATTTTGGTATTGTGGCTGCTGGAATGCTAATCGATTCTTTAGCCTTCCACACAGTCGCTGTCAGGCTCATGTTACTGTTGCTACAGCTGTTAAGGGTCGTTGTTCTTTGCTTTTGCTCCCGACCTGCAGCTACAACCTCTAAGCCTAAACACACACACACATAGATGCACACACACACACATACACACGCAGAGCTCACCGTGAGAACTCCAGCAAGACACTGAGGAGGTATTCAGAAAATGTATGTGAAAAAAACACATTTTTGAGGCTGATGGAGATGAAAACTTTCTGTAATGCACTGTAATTATACTTTAACAAGTTCCAAAATCTATAAAAAGTTCCTGAAGATTCTCTGTTACCCACTAGGCTGACGTAGTACTAAAGTAGAAGTGAAAGGTAACTGGCTTTGCTTTTTTAATTCTTAAAGACGCCTATGCCATCTGAGATACATCTGAAAGGATTTTGTAACTTCCCTAAAGGCAGCAGTCAGTTAAATGTGCAGAGGTGTTGGGGGATTAGGACACTTTGGGAAATGTGCAATTCCTTGTTCTTGCTGATTGTTAGATGAGAAGATTGATATGTTTAATATCAATCTTTGTAGCTTAGCTTAGCTTAGTTTAGCTTAGCATAAAGGCTGGATAAGGAAGAAACAGACGGCCTTGCTCTGTGTAAAGGTAAATAAATCAGAGGTATTGATCTTCTCATCTAACTCCTGGAAAGATACCAAAGAACGGTTAATAGCAAAATGTCAAACAATTCCTTTAATAATTTGATCTTTTCTCTCTTTTGCCATTGTTTTTGTGTACAATCGAGTGTGCAACTTGTGTACAATCGAGTGTGCAACTCGATAAAAGTTTTCAAGAAGAGACTGTCTGGGTCCTTATCAAAAGATTTACCCCAGTACATGTGGACAAGTACACTGGTATTTTCAAAATTGGGTTTTTTCCTCCTTTGGTCTCAATCAAAACAACAAAAATCCCATCCACACAAGTACTGTTTCCATATGAAAACACAAAAAAATCTATTGAAATGCAGCCAAAGGAATGCCAACCACATGCTGACAATATATTGGCGGCAGGGTCTCTGTTGTGTGGCTTTTAGATTAAGTAGCGATGACCTCCGTAGCACATTCTCATGCCTCGGTGCCCCAATATAATAGAAGAGAAACTGTACATTTGTGTAAACATGTCAAAAGTGTTTGTTCACAACTGCCATTGCAGAGATTTGTGTCAGGAGATAACAGTCCAAACGAGTGTTACAAGTCAAAAACTTTCACTTTAGCTGCGTTTCCACTGAAACGCCTCTCATTTGAAATGTGAGCCGTCCCTAGCAGCCGTTTGACCAGTCGTTTTTTGGCCCTGTCAAAGAGCAGGACTGTTTTTCTCCCCTGAAAAAAGCCTAGTTGCTATTTGGAGAGAACGCTAAGCGGGATGTGACGAAGTACTCGACGCATCAACAACATGCGCCATTTCTAAAAGCCGGCGAAGTAGCGATTAGTCACAAGCGACAACAAACATAAGCCCCTTTCATAGTGCAGTCCCGCTAATGTCCCGCTATATTGCTGGAAAGATCTGTGCCGGCTTTTCGCCTTAGGGTGTTCATAGTGATCCTGCGAAGGCAAAGTGATATTTAGCCCTTTCATAGTGCAGTCCGGCGTCACGTAAAGAGGTGCACAGTAGCACAGTGCTAATAGGCTAACAGTTAGCTCTGTAGTAGTACAGTGTATGAGCTGCAGCAGTATGTGTTCACTAAGCGATCTCTGTTTTACAACAAGCACCAGACACTCTGTGCACAGTTATCGATGCAGGGTTGTTTACAATAAGCGGCGGACGCTGTGCACAGTCAGCGACAGCGGCCGCCGTTGTTGTGCAGCTGTTACAGCAGCTCTGCTCCGTCCATCTCAGTGTCTCCTTCCTAATTGTTTACGTTTGGTGCGTCTCTCGCATAGACATATATATATATATGTGTGTTCTTATGTCTATGGTCTCCCATGTTAAATCCTTCGCGTGTGTGACGTCATGGTCGAAACTGTCGCTAAGCGATTACGCGACGACCGAAAACCATACGTCACCTCCGGAGTCTCGTAAATTCCTCTGGGGCCTGTTTTTGTAATGGAGACACGCCAAATGAGCGGCCATTTGAGAGGGCGTGGCCTGAGGCTTTCCTATTGGCCACTTTTTACCCAAATGGAAACACGCCTTTTGTAGTTTTGAAGTTTTACAAACGGTTTGTTTTCACACATTTTGATTGAAGGCAAATGGCAAAAACACGTAGAAAAAGCTACTTTTTTAAAACTGCTTAGGGCGCCCAGGTAGATTCCCTCTCTTTCTTGTCAACCCCATGCTGTCCTATCAAATAAAGGCAAAAAAATCCTGAACAGAAAAAAAATTAAACAACCATGTATGTGTGGACTAGACCTGATAGAGTTTACTTTTATCTTCTTTACAACATATCTTATTTTCACCTCAAGTATTTCAGATCAGGGAGGCAGAATGAAGCAGATCTAGTTTGTTTGGAGCATCGTCAACCCTTTACAGTTGTATTTACCAGTTTTAGTCCAAGAAAGAAAAAAGAAGATATGACATTTGCAGTTTTTTTCCACCACACAGCCCTCATACACCACACTCCGATCATGCATGCATGCCCAGCAAATCGAGCCTGGAGGAATCAGTGGCCCGTAACACAACGAGCCAAGTCGGAAATTACACATTGATGCACAGCTGGAGACTTCTCTGCTCCTGTTTCTCATCATGTATGAGCAGCGCAGGTATGGAGACATGCGGGGTAACAGCACACATCTATTCACAGCTACACAACCCCAATGGCTCGTCTTACACTCCTCTCTTCCTGCGCTCCTGCAGGAGCCACGCATGCCTCCATCCAGCCTGTCATCAACATGTCATTAAAGCCCCTCCGTCTCTCCTTCGGCTGGTCATTCTTTTGCTTTTCTCTCCCGACACAAATTCCTCCGTTCCCTTCGCATGCTGCTTCTCTGTGGAGTCGCTGTCCTCCTGTCCATCTCTATTTCTGACACGGGAATCTGTGCCGTCACAGCCCGTCTGGCCGGAGAGAGGAGGCACGAGAGACAGTGTCACTTGATGAGGAGCTGATGGAGGCTGTCAGGAGGCCGAGCTATTGTGGGACGAGACTATTGTGGGGAGTTGGCATTTATGAGGACTTAATTGTGTGGACGTAAAACAGCTCAAAGCAAAACGACAAGCGCATACGGAGTAAAAGATCTGTACACCTCCATGTCTATACATTCATATTTTCCCAGAGAGAAGAGGTAAAAACAGATAAAAATAACATTTCTGAATGAAAAAATTGAATTAACCCCCCCTGAAGTATAAAGAAAATGTGCTGCAAAGACCAAAACACAACACAATAAGAAAATGCACTGCAAACAGACCACAACGCAACAGAAGTGTTTCAAGAGGACACTTAAAAGGGATGCACACGTCTGGACACGCTGTGATATTATCATGTTATTTCAAGATAATGATCATTTCATGTTATAACGTGATATATAACGTTAGCCCGCTAGCCCGTATCAATCACATTGCGGTTAAACAAATCAAATAAATGAATGATACACATTTTAATTTGTCTCTCTCATTAGCACCGAGTTGGTCTTGGTCTTCCTAGCCCGCTAATGTTAGCATGCTATCGATCGGCTGCTAACGTTAGCATGCTATGATCGTTGAAACTTGAAATTATTATTATATTATTTTGAAATAACGTGATAATATCACAAGTGTGTCCAGACGTGTGCATCACTTTTAAGTGTCCTCTGGAAACACTTTTGGTGTGTTGTAGTCTTTGCAGCGCGTTTTCTAAATGCTGCGCTTGTGTTGTCAAATTGATGAAGATGTTTTGTCAATTTGCTTGTGTTTTGTGTATTTGCATGTGTTTTCTTAAGTTGCAGCGCTCTGAGCTCTCAGGGCCACCGTAGTCCAAACTATATTGAAGTAGCACGAAAGAAGCAACAACAAGGATAAATTTAATATTTGTAATATCTATCCATTCTATTCCATCCATTTTCATCTTCTTATCCGGGGCTGGGTTGCAGGGGCAGCAGCAGAGTGTCCCAGACGTCCCTCTCCCTAGCCACAACCTCCTCCAGCTCCTCCTGGGGGACCCCGAGGTGTCCCAGTCCACGGCAGAGATATAATCCCTCTGGCGTGTTCTTCCCCCGGGCCTCCTACCAGGTATTTATGTTATATTATACCTCCTCACTATAGGTTTTAACCGTTCAGCTGTCTGGCGTCACGTCTGGTGTCTCTGCTCAGGTGGAGAAACCTTCTTAAGACTCACAGGAGATTACAGAAGGCCTAATCCTTTTCATTCAACTGCTGATCTTTCTTTAACAGGGTGACTAATTGTTCCGCTACACCTGTGTGAGTGACACACTAATTGGGCAGTTAGACACCTGGATCCCTCGCGCTCCAAACCCCCTCCAGGACACAACATCACTGTCATACAGGGCATGACCCGGCCCTGGACCCCTGTGTGTCAAGATAAAAGCACCGGATCATGTTTTTAGAAAATTCAATTCACACCCAGCTGTGGCCTTCACTCAAGATGTGACAGAGCTTCATGTATCTCCTGAGGCAGATTAGAGCAAAAATACTTAACAAACGGATCGCTCCTTCATGTGTTTCTTTGAAAACAACCTCTGTTTCTTCTCAGGCTAAAGGTTAAACAAGAGAACAAAGTGTAATTGTGACCACTACTTCTATGATTCACACTTTTGATGACTAACTTTGCTTCAGCACAGAATAAACACAGCTTATCCACAGATCTACTGTACTAAGCCTGTGGGTTTTTTTCTGCATACAGTGAATAATAAATTGCAAAAATGTAAATCGGTCTTTACATAACATAAATGCTCTGCAGTATGTTACGTCATGCAGCTGCATTCCTCGCTGGACTTGGCAATAAGTCCTGCGAGCTCCTGCTGACGGACTGAAGAATGTAATTAGAGGAAACAAACTGTATTAGACCACATTAGACTTCACTGGGTTCACATGTCATATGTTGACAGATAATTTGTTTTCACGTTTCTTATCCGTCACTTGTGATCAGCTTTGTGGATAGTTACCTTCAGATATAATTACTCCAGTGACTTTATTTTTTTATTTAATATTCATAATTTATTTCCCACTTAGTAAAACATCGTAGATTGTTGCTTTTGATTTGCTTTTGCATCAAGTTGATATTACTTGTATAACAATCTTTGTTCCAGTCTGTGAGAGGTAATGCTGTTTAGATATTCTTGTGCATAATTAATCAAAACCAATAGACAGCGGTGGAATGTAACTAAGTACATTTACTTAAGTACAATTTTAAGATACTTGTACTTAAATTGAGTAATTCCATTTTATCTGACTTTATACTTCTACTTTACTACATTTTGAGGTGAATATTGTACTTTTTACTCCATTACATTTAACTGGCAGCTTAATTTACTTTTCAGGTTGAGATTTAACATAATTCTATCTGTCACTGAATCTAATAAAGCAGGAAAAAGGTCCAAAAATAATCTTAAACAAAAAGAAAACATGATCAGGTTATAGTGATTAGACTTTTAAAAAAAAAGTAATTACACCACATAAAAGTACATTATTTCAACAACCTGACACAGCATAACAACGTGAAATGTCTACATTTTTTCTGGTAATTTCTGCTTTTTTCTCGTGATTTGACTTTTTTTTTCTGGTAAATTTTACATAATTTCTTGCGATTTTGACTTTTTTTCTGGTAATTCATACTTTTTTCTTGTGATTGACTTTAAAAAAAAACCATAATTACACCACATAAAAGTATATTTAGTAGTAAAAATTAAATTAAAAAAATTAAAACGCAGCTTACATAAATGTGCATCAATAACAATAACCTAATAACAAATTAAGAATAAATAAAAAAAAATCTGAGTGGGTCCATTCTGCATAAAGAGTACTTTTACTTTTGATACTTTAAGTGCATTTTGATGCTGATACTTTGTTACTTTTACTTCAGTTTGTTTTAAATGCAGGACTTTTACTTGCAGTGGAGTCATTTCACAGTGTGGTATTAGTACTGTTACTGTAGTAAAGGATCTGAATACTTCTTCCACCACTGGTAATAGGACACAGCTATGGTTGTGATTGAGATGCTGAGTGTTACTGTCTGCAGAGATAGCAAATAGTCAAGTGACATTTTCATCAAATCAGTCTATCCATGACAGGATAAGAGCAGAAACAAGGATTTAAAATGGAGTAAAAATCACCAAAACCATCAACTTATGATTGACAGGCGTTCTCCTGTACGATACAATGAGATCCCACAGAGGAGAACGTGTCAGGTGGGGATCCTCTGTGGTTTCTGAGCGGCTGTCATTGGCCGAATCCTCCGGGGAGGTCCTGCCCAGCGTGGCGCCACGGTGATGGGCCTTCCCTCGCCCAGGCAACCAGAGCGGGGGTTAAATTAGGAAAGGCTAACCCCAGAGCTGTGGTGGAGACGAGGGCGAGGTCAAACGCTCTGGTCTGCTTTGATGATGGTGGAGGCTGCAGAGAGAAAGAGCAGACGAGACGCTCCTCCTCTGGAGTCTGACGGATCAAGAGCTGCTGGTCACTAATGCTGCATGCATAATGGAGATTCATATGCATGGAGCTGTACAGTGAAGAGATACGGGTAACAAATGGTTTGCACCATTTGGTGTAAGATATGCAGCTTTAATCTCAAAATGTTTAGCATTATATCATCTATATAGCCATCAAATGCATATTTAGGATCTTTCACATGTTCTTGTTTAAAATCTGGTCAGACAGAAACATTAAAACTTCATTCTTGACAGTCATGACTGCAGTAACAAACATGAGTGAAGTAGAAGGATTGGTGATTTGGAGTGCTGCAGACTGAGACTGAGATACTCTCCAGTCTTGCTGCTTTTTGGTGTCTGGAGACTTTCCTTTGCTCTTCACAGCCTGAAGGTTTCAGTCTGAGCCTGGACTCAGTCTGTCTGCACTGTAGCAAAATGTAATCTGTGCTGCAAAAACCAACCATGTCTTACAGACACTGTGGCTGCACTAGAAAACAAGTAGAATAGAGTGAGGTAAACCTGAAACTATATGTCAATTTGTGGACATATTTTCACGTTTTTTTTATCCCTCTTTATAAGCTCAGCAAATGGGAAATAACATATAATAACTGCAGCTTTAATATGGACTTATAGCTCTTTTTAAATGTTCCTTACCAATTTAGTAACTGGACAAAAACTTAAGGTGGTTGCAACTAATATTTGGTGGCTGGATTCTACAAACTGTTAGTCGGAGCAGATTAAATTCTACTGTAACTCTGCATGTTTATTATCAATGCCCTGCTGCAGGTTGTCCAGTTGTGTTTGTAATAACGAAATGCATTAATTTTATGTCTTAAAGTTGATTTTTAAGTGAGGACTTGTACTGTAGAGTCTGTGAAAACAGCTGTGTTTTAATCCTCTGAAGGAATTTTATCAAGCTTGAGAAAATGAATGGAGTGATATAAATTGGAAACAAGTTATTTACAACAGATTGTCTCTGTTACAAACTAGATGTTGGTGTCTCACAACAGATTAGAGGTGTGAATCATCAGAGGCCCGACAATACGATTTTAGATAGATAGATAAATAGGAACTTTATTAATAAAATTGCAATTCCAGACTAGCACAACACCAATACAATAAAAAAGAATATAATAAAGTTAAAAACTAGTCAGAATGTGCAAATTAGAGAGTTCAAGAGACAATAAAAATACAATATAAAATATAAATACAAGGAAATATTATAAATACAAGGAAATATATACTATATTTTATCCCGATACTTGAGTCACGATACGACATTATTACGATTTTAAGCATTTTGCACTCACTTCAGTCTTTTTATTTCTCCACAATGAGAGTCAGCATTATTTCAACATCTTGCGGACACGATATCCTGACACATGGTGCCTACAGATTCCTTACATCTTTTAGTTTCATATGATACCAGTATCTCCAGTATATTCCTAAAAGTGAGCACACTACAATAGGGCACTCATTGAAATACTTGCAAATTCCAAATTTCAACTCTAGAGAATATTGGAGGATATTACATACGGCCAGAATGTGGACTGTGTAATGTGTAAAAAAAAAACCATATGGACCCGGGGGATGGGGGGCGAGTTTACGAGGTTTAAAGTGGCAAATCGACGAGAAAAAAATATGCAGATTAATGAGATTTAAAGTGGTGAATATGCAAGAAAAAGTTGTTTTTTCCCAATAAATCTGCAACTTTTTTTTCTTGTAGATTTGCCACTTCAATCTAGTAAATTTGCAACTTTTTTCCCGAAATATTCTTCTATTAGGGGGGATTAGGGGTGGGAAGATACAAACATGAATAATCCTAGATTTAAAAAGCAAAAAAAATGAACTGCAAAGTAACCAGAAAGTAGCTGCTGTGCAGCCTTATTTCTAAAAAACATAGGACCTGGGGAACATAGGGATGACCCTGATATCATATTGCCATGCAAAATATTGCGTACTACGTTGTATCGATTCCCCCCCCCCCACCTCTACAACAGATGCTATCAAATCACAGGATTTGCAGGATTAAGTGTCTTTGCACTATTGTGGTTGTACCAGTCAATGTTAAAGTCGACTATAGAGCTGCAAAGAATGAATTATTTCAGCTTCCTTTGACTATCATGCAAAAATCTTTGCTGTTGACCTGAAGATTACTGCACGGTCTGAGGAGCTCACCGTCAGTGAAGGCTTGTGTGAGGAGGAGGAGGAGGAGGAGGAGCTGAGGGAAACTATTTGAAGTTGCGGATGATTTGTCTTTTTAAACATACATTTTCCCAAACAAATTTAACTGGCTGTGGAACACATCAAAGCTGCCATCTAAAAAGGAAAAAGGCCTGTCATTGGCTGTAGCCGGGCCATATTGTGAACATATGTTTCCCAGGAGACGCTTCTACCCAGTTTTTGGTGAATGCATCAAGACCTGAAAGTGAAAGAGAGTGAGTGAAAACCATAGGGGAGCAGTAAAGCGACCAGTAACGACTCTGTATCGAGGAGTTTGGGTTATGAACTCCGTGCCCTCGTGGGAGTCGAATATCAGAGCCGGAGAAGTGTATATGAATGTTTTCATGGAGAGCCAGCTGTCGACCTGATGTTTTCTTGTTCCCACATGACTGGGAATAGATCTGACTGTATGATTATGCTGCTTTCTCTCTACCCAGTGGCCTGAAATGATTTCACAGCGAAGAACACTGTAACTGTACGAGATGAACGATAGATTTGCATCTAAGACGTGCAGAAAAAATAATAATTTTCAACTTTGACAAGAGTAGAAAACACTCATTTTTTGAAAGTCTGCACACACCCATGTTTTTGGACTCTGTTAGGGTGGCATGTTGGAGTGGTAATCATAGAGTCTGTCTGCTCTGTAACAGCAAGTTTCAATCCTGAATAGTTATTTGCCCGTCAACAGCTGGTTGGTCATAAAGCCTTTAAGCAAGACTCTTGCATGCTTACACTTGGTATTTGCAGCTATGTTCCACATATGCATGTAAGTTAACTGATCATTTGCAGGAAACGTGTAATAAAATTGGATAGAGGTAATCTTTTCTTTGTTTTGTTCAGGATTCTAGAGAGGCGACCCACATGCTTTATATAATTTCTTAGGATTAATGTCAGCAATGTCTGCTGGGATCCCAGAGCACTTCACATCAAATTAACTCTATGGAGTCTTATAGGGCTATTTTAGCAATTTTGGAATCCTTTTCATCCTGTATACACCACGAAAAACATGTTTAAATACCGTGTATGTATACACGGTATTTAAACCGTATATATATATAGTTTTTCAGCACAACCTCACCTATATGACCTAATAATAATTGATTTTTTTTATTCTGACTTACTGGATCAACATTTTGAACCAAAAAGAAACAAAGAAAATCCAACATAAATGTGATCATGTGATTGTGTGTGATCCTGTCATCCAACTCTGGTTTTTATTCTAGTGGGACTCTATTTTATTTGTGTCTTGTGTGTTTAGCGTAACAATTTTGGTCATTTTGTGTCTTTGTAAGTCATTTAGTTCCTTTTTTGGTAATTTTTTGTCTTTTTTTTTTGTCATTTTCTGTCTTATTGTGTCTTTTTTTAGTCATTTTCTGTCTTTTTTTTTAGTCATTTTCTGTCTTTTGTGTCTTTTTTTAGTCATTTTCTGTCTTTTTGTGTCTTTTTCTGGTCTTTTTGTGTCCCTTAGTCCAACATAAAAAGTGATTTTTAATCTTTTTTTTTAACTTTCAAAACACTATCATGCTCAATAAAACATTTTAAATGTTGCAAATGTGAACAAAGGTTGCAAATATAGGCTAACATATAAGAGGGTTCCATCCAGTTCTATCATTTTATACTAAATATATTTGAGCTTGTCTCCAGTTTTACTTGGTATATCATCATCAAACTGAAACTGGCCTCATGGAGTTTACAGCCAGAACTTTAGAGGTAAATTTACAGTAGGGCTCCACGCTGCTTTGTTTTCTAGTCTGGATGAGATGAAGAAGTCATGATTTGGAGCTTTTGGAGACTCCAGAGGGTTAAAACATTGTGCATAGCTAAAATTCTGGTTTGCAACCAAAGGAAAGCTGACTTTGAACGCTGCTTGCGGCCCCGCTCACCAACATCATCACTAAGATGTCGAGTGGCTGACTGTGGGTTTTTGATTTACCCTCATAGTTTTATTATAAACCTGTTTACTTGTTGTTAGGAGGAACATCTGCTCTCAGAGTGTCTCCTCTCCAACTTGCATAGATGACTTTTAATTAGAGTTTGCTGGTATTCACAATGCCATATTTAGCATCAGGAGATATAAATCGGATTAATTTAGTGGTAAACTGCCAAAATATACATTTATTCCTGTAGTCTGTTGAATATTGATGATCTTTTTCTTCAAGATGATGCTGCATGTAAGACTCGTACACTCTAAAAATAAATGTTTAGACTCAACAAAAAAAATCAACGCAACAGTTTCCATTAGTCTTTCTTAGTTGTGACAACTTAATTTGAAATTACATTGAACCAACAAACTATATTACTTTGGGCGAAATAGCTTTTCCTTTTCAGTCAAAGATTTTATTAAGTACAGCTTACTTAATAACAGTTAGCCTAAAGGCAAGTTTTTAAGTTGATAACTCATAAAAATTAAGTTACTCCAACTGGCTTTACCATATTATTATAAAGTAATTTTATTTGTTGTCTAGTTAATTACAATAATAATGCACACAACTTTTTAAGTAGCAACAATATAAAAAAATCTGTTGCTCCAATTAGATTTTCTTCAGATTTTTTTTTTTTTTGCTAATGTAGTAGCTTTTCAAGAAAGACAGTTCAACCACTGCTTTTGCAATTAACTTCTTTTTTTATTATTATTTTGAACGTAAATAAGTATGACCACCTCAAAATCACTGTCTCCATGGATAAATACTGTAACAGCAAAAGCCAAGTAGAGGCCAATTGAACTTTGCAAGTGTTCCAGGGGTAGACCTGTCTCCGATGGAAATTTTCATCATGTGACTTTCAAAGCTGGTCTCGAACTCTTCATTGTCCTTGTAAAGCAAAAAAAGAGGGAATTATTGTCTTCCATGTTTTACAATTGACCTTCAGTTTGTTTGTATATCATGATAATTTTCTTGATGCTTTTCAGGTTGCATGAAATAACTGAACCAGTAAACAGTCATGTGTTCATCTTTTCCTTTATATTGCTATTAACAGCCCTTACAATGCTGATGTGGTATGACGCACATTTTACTTTTCCAGCTTAATTTTAACCTAGGGTCTGAGATCAAATAAGCCACTGATAGCCACATGCTAACAAAAGGACTATACTTCAGTATTACTGGTACTATAGTACAAATAGTGTCCCAGCCCAGTGTGTTTGACCCTGGGTTAAGATTATGCCGGAATTTCCCTTTTAAAAAAATCGAACTGCAATCTTCGGCATCTGCGTTTACACTATGCTCAATAAGGATTTATCTCTATTTCATAATATTACATTACTTACCCCAAACTCTCCTCTTCTTTCTCTCCAAGGTATACAACCAGGCACCGGATGGTTACTTCTCTCCTCATTTCAATTGTGTTGTGCTATATGAAAAAAAGGGTGGTGATGGTGTTAGGATATAGTATTCAAATTAGTATCATCTACAAGAGTGCATTTAAAAAAGAGGCAAACTCTAAATAATTACCATACCTCAAGAAGCATGTCCTTAATCTGCTTGATCCTTGCTCCTGAAGCTCCTCCTCTTGATGAAACCACATCCATCAGTTTCTGGGTGCACTGGTCCAGTTTGGCCATGAAAGTCGCTTCCAGGTTTACAACACTGACAAGTGAAGGAGAGAGTTTCTGAGTGCTGTCTTGACAGATGTGATCTAAGGCTACCCCATGTTTTAAATGAACAAAAACACTCGTGGTGAATACATGGCAGACATTCCCCACCGTGGCCACGACGTAACCTGTAGTGCCGTAGCAACCCAGTTTGTGTGGAGGTTTCAAATTTACACAGTTTGCACTCAAAACCCATCTTTGAAAACAATGGGAAATTTAACAAATGTAAATCTGATTAGATTGTCTAAAGTATTTTAAGATTACATCATTACAGTCACATGGCTATTACAAACACATGACTAAAATATCTTTCTCCAGATTCTAAACAGGCAGACAAAATAAAAGAAATAGTTTGCTTACCTCTTTGATTCCTCTCACAGAAACATCAAACCACACTTTGCCCTCAGTGGAACAACACAGCTATACAACAAAAACAAAACAAAAAATTAATTGTGGTTGTGACAGTGGGGTAACATTAGAATGTAGCTGGTGGTTAAACGGTTAAACAGCAATCACATGACTAAAATATATTTCTTAATATATTTTAAAAAGGCAGACAAAATAAAAGAAATAGTTTGCTTACTTCTTTGATTCCTCTGACAGAAACATCAAACCACAATTTGGAACAACACAGCTATACATGTGAATGAACAATTTATTTTAATTTTTTTTTAAATTGTGGCTGTGACAATGGGTAACATTAGCATGTAGCTGGCGGCCGCATGCAATGAGCTAAATGTGAATAATCCTTTTCCCAACAGCTCTCTCTTGCTGGGCACACTGGCTATTATCTGAATGAAAGTCACTGAAACAAATGTAAACCCAATACTTCAGTAGAACTATTAGAATTAAATTTTACTCACCATGAAAAGTTGCTTTTATCAAGGTTGTTCAGCCTCCTGACACACCGTCTCTACTCAGAACTAGTCCAGGCACGTTGTGTGGAAAGGAGAGGGAACTTAAACTTGTAAAGTCAATGTTGAGAAAAATTAAGTTATCAAGCTAAGTTTTTTAAGTTACAACAACTTGAATTTTGTTTTAAACCCACCAACAATGAAATTTGAGTATAAATTATATACAAAATTAATTTGATGTAATTACCAACATTATTATTTGATCACAACTTAAAAAATAAAGTTTGCAACTTAGAAAGATTAGTTAAATTAACTAATTACAATTTTTAACTTGCATCCATGTATTAAATCAAGTGGTGTTAACAGGCCCTCTGAGTTAGTTTTTAGAGTGTATTATTGTCAGTCTCAGACTTCTGAAACATTTTTTAAAACCATTCACCACAAGATTTTTGCTAATTTGTTTGTTTATTTCTTCTCATTCTTCTCCACCTTATGGGAAGGGTACAGTATGTAGAGGGGTTACACTGTTCAGAGCAGGGGTCTCAAACTCAAATTACCTGGGGGCCGCTGGAGGCAGTATCAAAATGACCAAAAAAAGACAAAATTACTAAAAAAAAGACACAAAATGATAGAAAGAAAAATAAATTACTTAAAAAAGACACAAAATGACCAAAAAAGACACAAAATGACTAAAAAAAGACAAAATTACAAAAAAAGGCACAAAATGACAGAAAAAAGACACAAAATGACAGAAAAAAACTTAATTACTTAAAAAAAGACACAAAATGACCAAAAACGGACACAGAATGACAAAAAACCACACAAAATTATGTAAAAAAAAAAAGACACAAAATTACTAAAAAAGACACAAAATTACTAAAAAAAGACACAAAATTATTTTAAAAAGACACAAATTACCCAAAACAGTAATTAAAGGGACCTTCCACACACAACATGGTAAGGTGGCATTCATATAAAACTCACATTAAACTTTTATATCAAGGTGGGGGCCACAAAATATTGCCACAAGGGCCGCAGTTGGCCCGTTGGCCGCAAATTTGAGACCCATGGTTTAGATACACTTTACACTGAGAACTTTTCTCACAGCAAAACGTACAGTAAACCCTGATAATCTGCTCTCCTAGCAGGTGAAAACAAACACTGAGGATTATTTGCAGCTCTGCTGAACTCTGGACCACACAGCTTCAACCTCGGCTATCTAAAACACTGGACTTGTCACAATAAAGAACATTAAATAATGAAAATAAAATAAAAGTCTTATGTTAGCGTGCTGTTCTGTGGAGGCTGCTCAAAATATGTTTGATGGAAAATGGATTTTATGCTCATAATACGACCGAACATCTAATCCATTAACATTTCTTCTGCTATATCAGTCAGAATTGAGTTGTACTTATATGACAGGCATAAATGTTTATTACAGACGTGGACTGACTGGGCCTACCGGGCCCAAAGTATCAGGGGCCCCTGTGGTTTTCACCTCCAAAATGTCACTCAAAAAGACACATAGTGACCAGGAAGAGACTTAAAATTACCACCAAGTGTAAGTTTTTGCAGAGGTTTTTCAAATTTAGCAGTTTGAATTCAGAATTTTTAATGCAATATTTTGTCTTTAATGTTTTTTGTGTGATTTTTGTCAATTTTTGTGTGTGTTTTATGTGTGTTTTTTGTAATTTTTTGGGTGGTTTTTGTAAAAAGTATGTGTTTTTGGTGTGTTTTCATGTGTTTTAAGTGGGTTGTTATGTGGATTTTTGTCATTTCATGTGTGTTTTTTTGTGTTTAAAATGTTGATCCAGTAAGTCAAAATGAAAAAAATAATAATCAGGTCATGGTGAGGTTGTGCTGAAAACAATGATACAAACATGGCATGGCAAACTGACAAAATAGCCGCAAACTCCAAAGGGTAAGAGCAGATATCTAGACATCTTCCATGGTTTTCTTGATAATAACCAAAATCATTATCAAGAAAACCATGGAAAATGTCCAGATGTGTGGAAAACTACAGGAATAAAAGCATTGTTGTTCAGCTGGTGCATGCATATCAATGTATTTGACCCATGAAACACCTAAACCAGTTCAGTTTTTAGTTTAACCCAGCTGCAGTTGGTTCAACAATGAGGGTCAACTGACCTCGCTGCTCTCTGGGAATAAAACATAAAACTTTTGTCTCCTTTTCGTGTAAGTTTCAGTGGAAGCAGAGCCCCTCCGGCAGTCCGTCCCCCCGTTGTTCTGCTGTATCTCTCCTGACGTCAGATGGTTATTTGAAGAGGAACCTGTGGCTCCTGGTCAGGTTTCCCACAGGCCCCGAGCTCAGCCATCTCCCTGACCCCCTGGGAACACAGGTCACGCATGAGAGAAGGGGAATGAAAAGGGCCACTCCTCTGATTTATGACCTGACGCAGCTATAGGATACCTCCAGCTCAGGGATGGTTTTTGTTACGGAGGTGGGGGTACAGACCCCCGCCACCTCCTGCCAACAGAGGTTTAAGATTTCAGCCGTTTAGAAGGAAAAGTTTGGCATTGCTTTGTGGTGTGTTCGGACAATGAGAAAAAATTACAAAAAAAAGACAAAACAAAAAGACACAAAGTGACAGAAAAAAACAAAATTACTTAAAAAAGACACAAAATGACAGAAAAAGACACAAAATTACAAAACCAAATTACTTAAAAAAGAAACAAAATGACCAAAAAAAGACACAGAATGACCAAAAAAGACACAAAATTATTTAAAATAGACACAAAATGACCCAAAAATGACCCAAAATTATTTTAAAAAGATACACAATTGCCAAAAAACACAAGGTTTAAGATTTCAGCCGCTTAGAAGGAAAAGTTTGGCATTGCTTTGTGGTGTGTTCGGACAATAAGCAGGTACTTTGTTCCCTTCTTTTTTTTTTCTTTTTTTTTTTACATATTTTATTTATAAGTTTTCAGTTTCACAACTCTTAACACTCATCACCCACACAGGATAAATTAACTAAAAGGTGCAATAAAACGGACATGTGCAATACAGTTGATATGTGCAAAACATTCAATCTACCTCATCTATAAATTATAGCATTTTCAGTAGTCATTTATTTATTTTTATACTTATTTATTACATCACATGTCCTTGTTTTTGTTCTTGTTTAGCTCGGTATTTTTAAATGTTTTTACTCATGTTGTTTTGTGTTATGATTGTCATAACTATGCAGCTATGCACCTTATGCAGTGGCATTTTCAATTCCGTTGTATAGTGAACTATATAATGACAATAAAGACTATTTGAGATGCTAAAGATTGCATTGAAAATGTTGTAACGCACACTGCAAAATCTGCAAAATCTGCAAAATCTCTGAAAAAAATTAAAATCATGTTACTACACTTTGGTCGTGGTGATTTTAACCATTGCTGAAAAAGAGTTGATGCATTAAATTGGACATGGAAACTTCTGGAAAAGCCAAAACTTTAGAGAAAATCTGACAGCAGGGCTCCATGCTGCCTCGTTTCTACGTCATGAAGTTGTGCTCTGGCGCTTTTGTGGACTCCAGAGGGTTAAAGCTAGTAGATGTTGGTGTAGTGTAAGGATCTGGTGTAATATCACAGTTATAACTTTGTTCTCTTCTTGACTGGTAGGTTGAATTTCCAGATGCAAGCCAGCTGTTGCACGTTGGATTCAGCGTTACATAACTGATTTGATCGCTGCTGTCTTGTCTTATCATTCCAACCATTCCTTGGAATCACTTATGAGGATTTTATTTTAGTCTTCCAGTTGTGAGTCTGCGACTGTATCAAATCAAACTGCAGGGTTACGTTCTGGTGCCTTCTGGACTTTATAACTGCCTCTCAAGTTCCAAAACTTAATACAGGTCTGACATTTTAAATCTTGAACAATTTACGACGAACACATATCTTGTTCTTATTTATTTGTACATGCAACCTTTTGATAAACATCCAAGGTTTGGTGTTGTTGGCTCACCCACGGCATTAGAAGCGTAGTGATAAAAAAAGGGTTTTTATTCAAAAAGTAAATGGTAAATGGTAGGGGTGTGACGATACTCTCAGCTCACGAGACGAGACGAGACACGATATTGGGTCCACGAGAACGAGACGAGTCGAGATTTTAAGAAAACTACAATGACAAAATATATGACTGGACCAACAGACTTTTATTTAACCCAGTTGCACATATATTTTTAAATGTTTTATTATAACTCTTTACATGCATGATGTAAGCAGGAGTTTTTAATAAACTTCTTCTTCCACAACTTGAAAAAGTTAAAATAAGATAAAGAAAAAAATAAAATCCCCCAGAGGGATTAATGAGACTGCAGAGGTGAAGTATGCTAATCGCTTAGCGACAGTTTTGACCGTGATCCGTGATCACATACACGACGGATTAAAGACGGGAGACGCAACTGTGGCCATCATCACTAACTGAACAACATCAGCAGCTGATCAAAACAAAGCAGCATGGCTAATTATCATAAACATAGCGATCTTGAATTAACCGGCATCGCTAACTGTGCACAGAGTGTCCGGTGCTTGTTGTAAACAAACAGAGATCACTAAGTGAACACCTCCTGCAGCACATACACACTGTACTGCTACAGAGCTAACTGTTAGCCTGTTAGCAGGACTGTGCCGCTTTGATTCGTTCTTAACCTTCTTAACGAACCGCCGGCCCCTGCGACGTCATTCTGGCTGCTTGCTGCTTCCTCCTCTTCTTTTCATTTTACTCTCCCCACAGGTAACAAATAGAAGTTTGGATTACTCACAAATCTCGCGAGACTGATTTTTAAAGCGACGAGAAATATCATCAAGTTTAATCTCGCGGATCTCGATTTTGTCACACCTGCACTTATATATCGCTTTTCTAGTTGCTTTGCGACCAGTTAAAGCGCTTTACTCTACAGACTGCGCTCATTCACCCTTTCACACACACATTCATACTGGTGGCAGAGGCTACCCTAAACGGTGCCACC
Organism: Centropristis striata; assembly: GCF_030273125.1. Classification (NCBI taxonomy): domain Eukaryota; kingdom Metazoa; phylum Chordata; class Actinopteri; order Perciformes; family Serranidae; genus Centropristis; species Centropristis striata. The sequence continues at coordinate 7,201,041 of NC_081524.1, read as the reverse complement.
TTTGGGAATTCATTCACACACCAATGAACGCAATTTGGGGTTCAGTATCTTGCTCAAGGATACTTCGACATGTAGGCTGCGACGGTCAGGGATCGAACCACCAACCCTTTGGTTGGGGGGCAACCCGCTCTACCAACTGAGCCACAGCCGCCCCATAAGAAAAAGTAAGAAATGAAAACAAAAAAATTAGGATGTATGATGATCAAAAACAAGTTATTTGAGGAAAACCTGCAATACTGAAAGACATAGAGTATAAAAACTTAGCTGGGTCACTTTAGACCCATGTTGTGCATCAAAGGGTTAACTCGCCATCGTATTACTTAATACCAAACTTTGCATGTCAAAACGTAAACATAGGCTCTTCCAGTCCATACATCGTTTCATCTAGTTTAATGGTTGAACTGGACCCGGGGACAGACATATGATGATTTCATTTGCTTATGTAGGTCATATAGAGGCATCCGTGTCATATTGAGTAACCAGTAAACAAAAAGAAAACACATTTGTCATACTGCATGAATACTTAAATTATTTATATTTTTTCTGTTCCTGAAGCTCTTTCTGCACCATTCCTACATTTCCAGCTCTGTGTGGGTGATAAAGTTTCTGTTCTGCTTTGCAATGTGGGACAGGAGTGCCTGTCATCATTCAGATTTATTATGCACACCGACATCTCTGAGTATACATAATTTTGCAGTTTTTCCAATGTTTAGGGAATAAACCCTTAACCCTTAATAGGGCACTCATTGAAATACTTACAAATTCCAAATTTCAACCTTAGAGAATATTGGAGGATATTACATACAGCCAGAATGTGTAAAAGAAACATACAGACCCGGGGGAGGGGGTCATATTTTGAGAAAAAACGTTACGAGATTAAAGTGGTGAATCTACGAGAAAAAAATATGCAGATTTATGAGATTTAAAATGGTGAATCTGGGAGAAAAAAGTTGTTTTTTCCCACTTTTTCGCACAGATTTGCCACTTTAAATATCTTAAATCTGCGACTTTTTTTCTTGTAGATTTGCCACTTTAATCTAGTAAATTTGCAACTTTTTTCTCGAAATATTACCTGAAGTTACCAAACATAGTTATTCGGCCGATAAAGGGTTAAAAATCTAAGTAGTCAGGAACTGGGACATAGCTCTCCTCACCAGTAACTTCAGCTCCAGACCACTGCAGCTTCACTACAGAGTCCCCAGTGCTTGTAGCTTTTTGATATATCTAGCACATCACTGATGAAACTGTCTTGGTAACAGCTGCTAATTGGCTATCATGTTTTATTCTTGTACTGGCAGATCATCTAGAGCTTTGTGCTAGTTTTGTGTGTTCAGCCCCTCTGTCCCTGAGTCATGAACCGAGCGTCTCTCAAGCGTAGGCACCCACAGTCTGCTGGAGCTGCTGGCGCAGAAGAACTAGGCCAGATTTGACACACTTCACAACCCATGCTAACCCTGACACACATTATTGCTTCTCAGAGCACATGAGGAAAAAAAATCCCAGCTACAAATGCATCATACACTGCAAAAAAGACAACTTGTATTTTTGTGCCTAAAACAGTGATTTAATTTGGTAAAACTTGGAAATATAAATGACTGACATTTAGGGCAATAATGTAAGTTAGCACAACAAAGGAAGCCAGTTGTATGCTCAAAAACAAGTTTGTGAGTTGTTGTTACTTATATCTTTAAGTTGGGGTTCAAAACAAGGGACAATAGTTCTGCTAACTCTTATCTCTTTGTTGTTAAATTCGGTCATTAGCGAAAGCTAGTGGCTAACTGATGCTAGCGGCTAGCTGATGCTAGCGGCGCTGCTTGTTACAGCTACAAGAGTAGCCATTAGCGTATCAATGCTAACTCAAAATTGTGGTCACAACATTAGCTGAAATTCATAGCGGCGTTACAATCGTGCCAGAGAAATTCAGAGTTGATCAAACTCAAAAACAAAACTTTAAATATTTAGTTTAATTGTCCAACTTAAGATTTTATCGAATTATGTTGCCTTGAAATTTTGAGTTCACCCAACTTTTCTTTTTTTGCAGTGTAGCTAGAAGCCAGTCAGACACAGAGTGATAATATTTGACTGGCCTTGTTGTCAAACAGCTGGACTGGAGGTTTTTAGCCCAAAAGAAGTTCATGTTCTGTGATGTGACACTGAAAAAATCTTGTTATGACAGTTGCCAGAAGCGTTCAAGACCACAGTGAGTTTAAAACTCTGGGCGAAAAAGGGAATCAGATTGTCATTTGTTGCCCTGGAAATAAGTCTGTTATGCTTTTGTGGTAGTAGGACACAAAATGTAAAGCCACATGTGGATTACAAGCAGTTTAACTTACATCTGTGGGTTGTTACATTGCCCAGAATAGTTTTGTGAAAGTTTCAAGAGATGCTTTATTCGGTTAAAAACTCCAAACCGGTTTGTGAAGTCATAATTGGGTCATAATGTTGCTGGACAGGATTTGCTGGTGGGCAAAAAAAGTGTAAAGCAGGAGGTCTCTGGACCCCCTGTGGTGATTTTTAATGCGGGTGGAAAACCACATCAGCAGCATCAAAGCCTGGAGTGGTAGTGGATCCCTGCCAGTTTATCGTCCACTCCTCAAACCAGGCATTTTCTGCAAGCACACCAAAAAAAAAAGAGAAAGTTTTTAAACAGGTACACCAGCTCAACTTTCCCCCCCAAAAAGCTGAAACCAAACTAAACCCTGTAATAATGAAATCTGAATTGTCCTCTACAGTACCAGCTGTTGTGTGTTTATTTCCAGGCAGACTGAGAAAGAAAGGCCAAACCCAAAACATGACCATATGTTTAAACCTTGTCCTATGAACCCCAAACAGGATGTCACAGCAGGCCCTCCGGTCAGAGTAACTGACATAGACACGGACACACAGGAGGGCTATTGTTTTCTCCTGCTTTGGGAAAGACAGAAAGAGGAAAAGGGAAGTGTGGTGAAGGGATGGAGCACTGTACTGCACTGTTACACTGTATGTGTTGCTGCAAGAGACTTAAAGACTTTAGGGCTATCTAAAGAAACAAACCAGCCAGCAAAATTTTCTTCACTGTCTGCAAAAAAGGAGTTGAGGGATTGTGTCAGATGATATCCTTAAATGTCCTTAAAACATGTTGGGCTTCTTTAAAGGGAATGTCCCTCCTGAAATAGAAATCATATAGTTGTTTCTTTTGTAAATTCAAAGCCTCTCGTCAAGCTGATGAAGTCCTCTTCAGACAAACTCTGGAGCTGCTCCGTGGACGGCGAATAATGGAGTAACTTGTAATCTTGATTTTATTTGGATGTGGAGACATTTTGTAATTCACAGCAGGACTTAATGAGGCTCATTATGATACCAAATCTACATATTTTTATAAACAGGTTTTTGTGGCTCTCAAAAACTCTTGCAAATAGGTTCGTTTGTATGATCGCTTATGAAATATGAACTTTCTATTTGTTGTTGTAATATGGAACTACTTTGTTATGTTAAAGCAACAAAACTAAGTAGTTAAGCTTAGGATAAAAGAACAGGGTTTGTGTACACAAAGCATCGTGTGGTTGCATTGGTGACATATTCATGTAAGTTTATCTACAAGTTTGTTTTAGTTTCAAACAAGACACATAATGCGGTCGTCAAACAGTCCTGTGTCTGTTTGATCCATCCACCAGCCTCCTGATCATGAAAGTTAAGCTGTAGTTATATCTTCTACTTCCTGCTTTGTTATTGTTGAATGCTTAAAATAAGAAATTAACTCTCAAAACAAGATTAATTATGTAACACTTCTAAATCTAAAGTTTTTTTTATCTTGGTAAGAAACAAATAATTTGTAGTGAACTCTGCTCGGTTGCAGCTTTAATTTATCTTGTTTTAAGCGTTCAACATGCTTATTTCCAGATTTAATAATCTTAATTTAAGAAATAATTTCAAGTGAAATTATCCGTCCATGCAGCGAGATAATTTCCCTCAGATTTAGTGTTTTTATCTTGTTTTTAGACACACCTTTTTTTTTTTGATCAGTCGCTAGGCTGCTAGGCTAGCTGTTCCCTCTGCTTCAAATCATTATGCTAAGCTAAGCTAATTGTGTACTGAGAGTGGTATCAATCTTCTAATTTAACTTTCAGCACAATTCCCAAAAGGTTAAACTTTTCTTCAGTGTACTGACAATAAGTGGACCAACTCCAAAAAGAATCACCTGCTATTTTTCAGCTCTGAGACAAGGGGAGACGTGTCAGCATAAAGTAAAAATAGTTTAAAGTTTTGAATTCATTGTGAGCTGGTGCATGAGGAAACAAAAGCTGAGTCAGGTCTTAGAAGGAGAGAAGAGACAAAGCGTGTCAGGAGGAGTCTGCAGACAGGATGGAGGGTCGGCCCGTAGACATAGCATCAGGCCACACAGAGGCCTCCTTGTCTATAAACACAACCTGTTGCAACTCACTCAAGAGCAGACTATGCAGGGAATGCTAAAAGGATTAGCGCGTAGCCACTTGAGATAATGTGAAAAATGAGACGTGATGTGGTGCAGGGAGGCAACAAAGAGTCAAGGACGAGACCGCGTCGCTACACTGACTCAGTGGACCATTAACCTCTGAGAAGATTAGAGAGCAACTCAGTTGCAGCTTTTGCTTTGTTTTCATTATCACTGCTTTATTTTTTACAATCATCCACAACAACATCTATAAACATGACAAAGGCATGGAAAAAATTATTAGACCACCCTTGTTTTTTTCTTTGCTTTCTTGTTCATTTTAATGCCTGGTACCACTAAAGGTACATTTGTTTGGACAAATATAATGATAACAACAAAAATAGCTCATAAGAGTTTAATTTAAGAGCTGATATCTCGCCATTTCCATATTTTTTTTTTTGTTAATGATTTTGGTTATTATCAAGAAAACCATGGAAAATGTCTAGATATCAGCTCAGATATCAGAAATTAAACTCTAATGAGCTATTTTGGTTGTTATCATTACATTTGTCCAAATTAATGTCCCTTTAGTTGTACCAGGCATTAAAATGAACAAGAAATTGAAGAAAACAAGGGTGGTCTAATCATTTTTTCCATTACTGTATATTTACCAGATATTTGTAACACTTTGTCAGTGTTTAATTAATTAATGATTGTTTTATAATCCAGCTATGAACTTTATTTATAAACAACTAATGGTTATAAGAATTATTCAGTGATTAAAAGGTTGTTTATAAAGCATTAAGTTTCATTAATTTGGCCCCGTTAAATATTGGGGTTATTATTTGCGCACTGATTATTACAAGAACTATTTATTAGCCATTCAACAATTATTATAATCAATAGTTTCAATTTTATAATAGCTATGTAATAATGTTTATAGTCAAATAATGGATAGCGATAATTAATAAACACCTAATATAATATATAGAATATTATAATGTGCGTTAGTGAACATGATTTCCAGCATTACTAATAATTAAAAAATATTAAATATTGTGTTTTGGATTGCTAACAGCAAAAAAAGTGTTTTATGGTTTGCATTTATATATTGTTTTTTAAAAAGCAATGAAACTATTTATTTTAGTGTTTATTCCTGTTTTATTCATTTTATTGTCTCTTGTTTGTTTATGTACAGCACTTTGTTGTGGCTGTGATTGTTTTTAAAGTGCTTTACAAATAAAGTTGAGTTGAGTTGAGAAGTTGAGTATTATTTGCCATTTATGAATGATGGTTATTATAAAAAAAATTGTGCAATTAGTGCAAAAATGTATTAGTAGTGAAAACTAGTAGTGAAATTTTACACAAAAAAGACAACAAAGAAATGACTTCCACACAAACGTTTCTTTCTTTGTGTTTATTCGCTGTGTACATCATACACAAACCTCTTTGGAATCAAAGCCAAATCTCTCATTTATATCAAAAAAAAAAAAAAAGAGAGTTTCAGGATTTCATGGAGCCACATTGTGAACATGCAACCAAGTTGTTTTTTTTAACAGAGAGATATAAATCAATCAAACAAAAACAAAATATAGAGTCCATATTGAAGGGGTTTCTGGAGCGTGCCATGCTGATGATAAATACAGGAAATAAAACAAAAGCTGCAGGTAATTGAGTTAATTTATCATGTGTTCAAATATGTCGTGCCCTTTGGTTCACTAATTCTCTGCGTTGAACGCCTCTCAGTCTAACCCCCGCATACCTCAGCAGACCCCCCCAGTTCATATTTCAGTGGCATCATCCAGGCCAAGCACTGGAAACGACCTTTCATGGAGATAAAGTGAGAATCACTGAAGGATGGATGAAGTGAGGTAGGACCTGTAGTTATCAGAGAAACAGGGCGGCTTCATCCTCCTCCTGCTCGTTGTGATGGGCCGACTGAGCCAGCTGGGGAGGTCAAACGCCTGTTAACTGCCAGATGGTGAAAGTGACGTCCCAGAAATATTTTGCAGTCAGTCAGTGGTTTTTTAAACAACTTGAGCATCCTTACTTTTTGGAGGTGAATATATGATTTTCCTGATTTTTTGGGGGGGATTTCTGAAACTTCTTTTGTGAGATTTAAAGTGACAGTACACCCCGAAATGAAAAAGACACACAGGTGCATCTCAATAAATTAGAATATCATAGAAAAGTTGATTTATGTCAGTAATTAAATTCAATAAGTGGAAATGACACATTATATAGATCCATTACACACAGAATGAAACATTTCATGTCTTCATTTATTTAATTTATTCTAATTATAATGATTATGGCTTACATTTGATGAAGACCTAAAATTCAGTGTCTCAAAAAATGTTGAATATTAAAAAAGACAAATTCTTAAAAGTATGTTTAATATGGAAATGTTGTCCTCTGAAAAGTTGAAAAGTATGTCCATTTATATGACTCAATACTTGGTTGGATCTATTTGACTTGAATTACTGAGAATGGACTTTTCCATCATATTCTAATTCATTGAGATGCACCTGTATTTTTCCTCCTTACCTTTTGTGCTATTTATTGATATAGAATTTTTGTGTGAGTTGCAAATTGTTTGAGATATTGGCACTTTGCTGCTGGTGCTCAAAATGCCCCCAAAAATGAACAAATGCCTGGTACAACTAAAGGTACATTTGTTTGGACAAATATAATGATAACAACAAAAATAGCTCAAAAGAGTTTAATTTAAGAGCTGATATCTAGACAAATTACATAGTTTTCTTGATAATAAGCAAAATCATTATCAATAAAAACATGGAAAATGTCTAGATATCAGCTCTTAAATTAAACTCTTATCAGCTATTTTTATTGTTATCATTATATTTGTCTAAACAAATGTACCTTTAGTTGTACCAGGCATTAAATGGACATGAAAGCAAGGAGAAAACAAGGGTGGTCTATTTTTTTTCCATTACTGTTGATAAATAGCACTACAGGTAAGGTCATTCAAATGTATTTTAGATTTTTTTTTGGGTCACTTTAAATCTCCATTGTGCTTATATTTGCTTGTAAAAGTCCAGTTTTGCTCTGACAGAAACTTTCCCCTGTTGCTCATTTTGCAGCTGTGAGCACTGAACACGCATGAAGCATTAGCTGTGGTAATCAATGACTGTGTCACAAGTGATTATTGGACAGTGTTTATACTGTGTATAAAAGAATCGACCCTCTTTAGAGTTTGGGAAAAAAATGAGATGAAAACGGTTAAAATTACTGGCCAGGTGGCTCTGTGTCGTCCACGGTGCAGGTGCTCCTTTTCTTGAATCCAGCTCAGTGTTTACAACGTCATATGAGATGAATGTCTGTTAAAGAGTCAAAGCTATATCTCTATCTTTCATTTCCTCTCTCTCTGTCCAGTTCAGTGCATTAACAACCCCACAGGGGTGCCTCGCATGTTTGTTCCAACGCCTGCGTTTTAAGGAGTAAAAAAAAAAAGCAACACACAAACTAAACTGGGACAGATCCGAATGAGGTACTCATGGTTCACTTCACACTCACACAACAGTTTTCCAGTTTAGAAAAGAAAAAAAAAACATAGCTTAGTGGTTTTCCATTTTAATTTAGTCATTAAGGGAGAGTGTTGGTGCCAAGTACACTAAGCTGTGTCCGCTGTGTCATGACAAACATACACTTATGTGCCTTGTGAGGGATCACAGGGGCTGATTTCAGATCAGTTCGCTGAAAAAAACCCAACTGAAACGAAGCTACAAATGTCAGCAACGTCCACTCCACAGACAGCCAACCACACACACACACACACACACACAGATACAAAACTGCTCGGAGAAATAATTCCATTCACCAGTACGATCTGTCTATACCCACACAATACTTCCATAGGATCTATAAATACAATATATCACTTTGACTGGACAAAACTAGTAGCAGTTGTCCTCTCATTTGAAGAAGAGTCTCTTTGGAGTCAGGGAGAGCAAGGGACTGAAGGCTATTGTTTGCCGTGAAGTGCCTGAAACAAACCTTAAGTCGACTGTCAGTGACACTTGTTTAGATGTAAAAGTAAGAAATTATGTCACTGATGTTGTGATGGCTGTATTTGTATTTAATTGTTTATGTTAACTGTGTTTTAAATGTTGTAACTTGTCACTTTTTATGCTGCTTTCTTGTCCAGGTCTCTCTTGCAAAAGAGATTTTTTAATCTCAACGAGACTTTTTACCTGGTTAAATAAAGGATATATATGTTTTGCCTCAGCTGCTTTGACTTGCATTGCTGCTTGCTGCTCAAAAATAGAATCAAGTCCTATTTTTTTCCTTCTGTGATGCAGTGCGGCAATGCTGCTAGCTAATCATAGCCCATACTGACTGTTGCTTTTGAAAATTCAGTCGTGAGTCAATGTTTGACTTTTGGTTTGTTGTGGACTTCATGACAGCAAATTTCTGCACAAAGTGTAACGGTCTGCACCTTCTCTCTGTGTAGGAATGCTCACATCCTTGTGGTTTACTAAAGAAACCAGCAAACTGTAAGCTGTTAGAGAGAACACCTTCAGCCTCTCAGCACTCCACGGCACGTGGTTTCTGTGTCCCTTTATTACACGGTCGACTCTTTGGGTCCCTCTCGAGCAGCGTTCTTACACCCGTAAAGCCACTTGATGACACGTGCGTTCCTCTCGATGATTGACACGCCAGTGGGAAGCTGCTCGGCCAGCTCCTCCTGAAACAACCCGTCTCCCGAGTGCTGGGAGAACTCGCTGGGCTCCGAGCCGCCGCAGCCGTCCCCACCCACGCTGCGGAGGGCCAGCGACAGCGTGTCTATGGAGCTGGCACCGGAGAGGAAATTCTCTCGGCCCAGACGCTCGATCATGTCCCCGTCCAGCCCGCAGAAGTCAAAGAAATGCTCCTGCTCTGACAACGCCACCGAGCAGCGCAGCCGCAGGTCGGACTTTGAGCGCCGCAGCTCCCCGAACTGCCTCCTGGGTGTTGCTGGGGGCGACGCCCGCTTCCAAGGGTCATTCTCGTCGTCATGGGTACTTGTGTGGTGGCCGTTGGTGACGCCATCACTGCTACCATTTGTAATTCCATTTTTAGTCCGTTCAAGCACGCAGCTGAACCCGGGGCTCGGGAGCGACCCAGGGCTGCGTTCTGGGTCCGTTTTACTGGACCTCCTGCTCCCTGCTCCTCCATCTGTAACGTCTCTGTCATTGGTCCAAGACATGCGGGAGTCTCCGTCTCGAGACGGCGCTTTCTCCTCCCCGATCACCATCTTCTGGATCCTGCCTTCACTGCCGCTACTCTTCTCCCTCATGGAGCCCTGGAAGAGGCGGCGGACGAAGCTGTAGCCCTTCACTTCAGAGTTATTGTTCTCTCCCACTGCTGCACCACTCGGGCTCTTGCACTCTTTCTTCTGCCTGTAAATGACCAGCGAGTCCGGCCTCAGCATGCGTTTTCCCGTGCTTCTTCTGAGCACAGGCGCGCTGTGCGGCGCCACCATGGCGTTGACGCCAGGCGTCCTGGGGATGGGAGGCAGCACTTTGCTCACGTTGCTCCTGTTATGCGCCTCCACGTCGACAGAAGTCCGTCTGTTCTCCTTCCTGGAGTCGTCGTTTTCATTCTCATCTCTGGAGGTGAAGGAGCCGGAGAGCGTGGAGAAGGGGGTGTTGGATGAACGCCGCGGGGGGAGATGAGGCGTCAGGCTACCGGGGATGGAGATAGCGCGCCGGGGCTGCGGTGGTGGGGTTGCACAGGGCACTAGCACGGGCTCCTGTTTGGTGTTGATCACCTGCTGGCTCTTAACGTATTTGGCTTTGTCCGCCTCGAGCCTCTCCACAGCGCTGATTGAGCGGCCGTGGCCTCCTCCGTCTATCTGCCTGCGCAGGTAGTCCGGACCCTTGTTGAGGAGCCTCAGAGGAGAGGGGGACCCAGCTGGCGTTAGGGGCTTCATGTTGATTCACTAAGCTGGGAAAGACATCAAAACTGCAGCCCCCAAATGACTGACAGCTGTTGAGCCTGTGAGTTTGGTTAAAATCTCAAAGCGTCAAACGGTGGCAGCTCTCATTCCAGTTCTCACAGCTCTTGAATCTTCCTGGAAGAGGAATAGATAGGTAGCAATTCTGCAGACCACAGCGTCCAGATTTCTGGTAACGTTTTCTATAGATGGCTTCCAGTCTCTTTGTTGGGCAACGTTAGATCCCAGACAAAATGATATCTCTATCCAGTATTTACACAGGCATTTGGACAGGCAGGCAGGGCCCGGGGAAGTCCTTTTTTTGTCAGTTGAGAGCACTCCCAAATGAGAAGCTCCCAGCCCACAGCGCAGCAGAAATAGCAGGCAGGGTGCACTTTACTTTGAAAGGGTTACTTTTTTTCCTCCCCCTCTTTTTCTTCTCTCTTTCTGTGTCCCAACAACACCCTTCACTGTTGATCTTTTCAGCGACGGCAGCCCGGCGAAATTAGATATAATGGCCTCAAATATTTGCTCTGTGCAGGGACGCCCGGGTCAGGACTCTTTATTGTTTGGCGCCCGTCGTGGTTGAGGTGAGCTGAGGGTGGCCGGCACCGAGGCACTTGGGTCGTTGATGGACAGATTGGTCCAGATGCAGATCTCGTCCTTGTCCTCACCTCACCTGCGTGGACTCCTGGGAGACATAGAAAGAGAAAGAGAGGGTTTTTAGTTTGAAGTGTTACTCTCCAGGGTGAGCCACAGAGACCAGATGGCAGGAAGGACGGTGGTCCCTAAAGCTCGGCTCAGATTGTGCTTATTTAAAGCTGGAGGGAGTTACATGTCTGGGGCAGACGGCTCAGAAGAGCTGACATGTAGATGCATTTAATGACATATACCATATTAAATTCAATAAGCATGCTGCTTTTAGACAATGAGTAGGTCAGGGTTCAACTACAGGCTGCAGCTGTAACAGAAGCATAAAATTAGATATTAGATATTTCGGTAACACTTTACAATAACCATCCAAGTCATGTTTATATGGTTAATAAACCAAATATTAACCATTTTCAAAGTACTACAATTAGGTCTACATATTTAATCTTTATTTGTTTTACAACCATTTTCTTAAAATGTTATGAGTGCAACTATAAACCGTTAATAAATAGTCCATTAATAAACATTATTAACCCTCTGGAGTCCAAGAAGGCGCCGGAGCACGACTTCTTCATGATGTCAAAAAAAAAAAGACACAGAAGACACAAAATGACAAAAAAGAGACAAAATGACCAAAAACGACACAAAATGACAAAAAAAGACACACAAAAAAGACACAAAAAGACATGAAAAGGATTAAAAAATGGACAAAATAGTCCAAGACTCCATAGAGTTAATTTAATTGTTTGTTAATGGTAAAGTAACTATTATCTTACATGAATGAACCATGAATGAATCAATTTGCCATTTATAAATGATGGTTATGTAAAGTGTTACCGATATTTCTTCCTTTGTGACTGTATTTGGTAAATATGATCCACACATGGGTTATAGTGCATGCATTTCATCTTTTGCCACTGGTTCGTGTCTGTCCTGCTGCAGTAAATTATGTTTATTTTTAAAATGACAGATGTCTGCTGTCCAGACAGTCCTGCAACATCCTGTAAGTGTTGAATGAAAGATGAATGGATGCAACAATGTCTGTTGTCCAGCCGCATGATGACGTGTCTCCGTCCCTCCGCCTGTTTCTCTGCACAGGAAGTTATACTGAATTAATTCTTTGATCCCGGACAGATCATCATTGATTAGGAAAATTGTTTGGCAGCAGATACAACATGACCGACTGTATGAACCTGAGAAGCAGACACGTAGTTTGAGTTTTAAAAGAACAGGATCTTTTTCGGATTAATGTTGTATCTTTTCAACTTTTCTTTTTTTTATAATATATATTATGTAGCACTGCTGCAAGCAAACTGTCTCGGCACCAATTGTTCTGTCTGTCAAAGCCATTCCAAGTAACTCAAGGGGAGAAAATCTGTCAGAAAAATCACAATGTTTTGACGGATCAGTGTAGCTGACCACTTAATGCAAATCCTTTTTAACACCATCAATTATTTTAGGAACTAGCAAGCAATGGTTGGATCCAGATGGGTCTATCAATATATACAGTCATGGAAAAAATGATAAGACCCTTGTTTTTCTTCAATTTCTTGTTCATTTTAATGCCTGTACAACTAAAGGTACATTGGTTTGGACAAATATAATGATAACAACAAAAATAGCTCATAAGAGTTTAATTTAAGAACTGATATCTAGACATTTTCATGGTTTTCTTGATAGTGATTTTGGCTATTATAAAGGCTAGATATCAGCTCTTAAATTAAACTTGTGTAGATGTGCTTCCTGAGGTTTTTCTTTACTTTTAGGAGGGAAAAAACATATGAAACAAAATATTAATCATAGCAGAGGATATTTAAAGTTTCAGAATTCTAACAAATATTACAAACTGCATTAGGACTAAGTAAAATGATCTCAGTTAAGTGGCAAAGTAGTACGTTTTATGAACATAAGTCTTGAAGTATGAATATCACACTAAATGGTTTATTTTCCTTTGAGAGAACAAATTATTTTATTATGTTGTTTTGCTTATTTCTGGTCATTTGATTTGATTTGAGTGTCAATGGGTTTGAATGACGCTCTTGTCCTTGGTTGCATATCAGTCTATCACTCTTTACTACTTTACAAATCACATGCTTTATAAATACAAGACGGAAAACCTTGGGTTAAGTGTTTGCTTGTGTTCGCTACTATCAGTGGAGTCATATGGTTTGTCTCCAATGATGAGACATGGATCCTTTTTCCTGCCAAGGGAGGTTGTTCATTTTTTTACCTCATGTGAAGGAAAAGTTAAAATAGCATTAGATAACACTTGAGACAGACCTGAGGGAACAATGAGCACAACACCCTCCTGTTGTCCAGCACAGCACAAGGTCCATTTATCTCTCCAGATGGACTCTTAATACATTTTGAAGGGAAGTGAATGAAAAACAGGCTCCACGTGCCTCGGGGGTATAAATAACAGCTTTAAGTCTAAGAGACATGGTCTTTGTCTTCACAGTTTGCACATGGCAAGTTCACTGCTTCATGAAAAAAGTGCAGAAGAAGAGACAGGGGATGCATATGGTAGGGCTGGGCGATATCGATATTAAAAATATATCGACATATTTTTAAATATGATATGGATTTAGACCTATATATATATAAATGCTGCCCTTACTGGGGTTCGTCCTATTTAGTTCTTTTGTAATGTTCGTTATTCTTTTCTCATATAAATATATTTATTTCCGATTGAAAGAAACTTATTACTTATTATTATTATTATTACTATTTTATTATGCATATATTATGTTATTTTTATTTAAGATATTTTTTTAATTAATTAATTTAAATGTGCACTTTATGGAGCTTTGATTTTTTTTTTAAAAAGGTGCTCCTGTTGTTATACAGTATTTATGTTCACTTAAATAAACGGTTTCAATAAAACTACTTGTGACATGTCATATTTGACTTTCACTGAGCATTTGCTCTCACTTTGCGAAAAAATATATCAGGTTATATATCGTATATCGAAATTCAGCCTAAATATTTCGGGATATGACTTTTGGTCCATATCGCCCAGCCCTACCATATGGCCGTCTTTCATTTACTTTTATTTATTTATTGCCTCGTGCTGACACACATAAGCTCAGGTGCAAAACTAGAGCAGATACACAAATACACCCATGACCGCATGCACATACATGCATACATAGACACATGATAACTGTGCTGGGTTGTTTTCATGCTATAAATACAACTGTGTGCAGAGCCTATCCTGTTATAGACACGTGCAGCCCCCCGCCCCCTCCCCCATTTAAACCCCCGTATAGCATGAAAACGTCAAAAGATATGAAATGTCTCTCTCTGCAGAACTCACCATGAGTACAAGACGTGGCGTCCCGTTTCACAGAGTCATGCTTTCTGTTCGGCTTAAAGAGTCATGTAACTTTTTTTTAGTGGCTTGTTAATTTGAAGAACAAGCTGTTTAACTGTGACTATGAAAGAGTTATTACTTCAGAAGTGTAATGCGTTTAATCAAGCAGAACTTTACGGTGTTTAAATTACAACAACCTCACTCTGGTTTTCAGCAGATATGCGTGTTTAAGACTAGGGCTGAGAATTATTATTAATAAAACATTTAACTGCTACTTGTGGGGTCTTCATACAAGTTTATCTTCAAAAACGCTGGGTGGTTATTTCAAGAGGACCCTCCTCCTCCATAATATCAATTGACCAAGATGTTTTGGAGCTAATGGGACCATCTACAACGTTAGATGTGGGTATTTAGGCTAAATACAGGCATGGAAAAAAATATTAGACCATTGTTTTCTTCAATTTCTTGTTCATTTTAATGCCTCATAGAAATTGAAGAAAACAAGGGTGGTCTAATATTTTTTTCCATGACTGTAGCTTTACTGGTGTGTCTAGTCTACTATCTTGGTAAGAGGAAACATTAGAGAGATTTAATCATACAGACTTGGATTAGAAGTTGTGCACCAAATCTGAAACTAGCGGACGTATCAGAATGATAAGTATAGTTAGCGTCTTTTAGCTTGTTAGCTTGCAAATGGCAGTGGTTGACCTTTTAGTGGTTGTGAAACATACAACAATATCTGCTGCAATGTGACAATGTGTTTTCACTCTCTGTACTGATAAGTCCACTCGTGCTGGAGGTTTAAGGTTTCTTTCACGGCTTTTGATTGGCATTTTGAAGTAGTGACTAGGGATGGGCGCTTGGGAGAAACCTGCCAACTCGAGCATCTATAACGTTAACGATCAATTAATCGATTAATCACTGCATGCATACATGGGCAAAATAAAAATGATATATACAGTACTATGCAAAAGCCTGTTTCGATAACGGAGGCTTTTATTTTGAAAGGACAAAAAAAGACTTGATCCTGTCGATCGGAAAACTAACTCAATTTAGATTAAACTGTAAAGATAACGTCAAGGAGTTCATGTTTCAGTTTAATGTTTTATGTTTCAGCCCCCGAAGAGGCATGAGGTTAGTTTTCACAGTAATCTTCATATTTAAGTGTGTTTTGTGTTTAAATTAGTTTTGGATCAAATTAAACTCAGTAATTCATGCTAGCAAGGTTTGAAGGTAAGCCAGGTAAGCTAGTTTTGCTCAAATTATTACTCTTGTATTTCTGTGTGTTTTATAACTGTTATTGCAACTTTCAGTTTGCAAACTGTAGCTTTATCCAACTTTAATCGATTAAAAATTGCACGTGATCGACCAAATTCTTAACAACCATTAATTGATCATCAATTAACCTTCAGTGGAGAAATGTGGAAACACCTCTCCGGTGACAAACTTTGTTTGTAACTAAAGTTATTTAAATCAAGGTCAGAAAGTTAAAGGAAGTTCCAGTGTGGAAAAACACTTTTCTGTTAACAAATTAAAAAACAAATAAAACTAGAAGAGTGCAGACCTCTCTTAACATGAATTGAAATCAAAGAAATATTAATTTCCAAACTAAACAATTCCTTAAATGTTCTAATGTTTAACAAAGGGTGTAGTTTGACCATTGGTATTACTATCTAGAGTATGACCACTAAATATTTAACTGCTATTGACACGTTAGAAGGTGACATTTCACATTCTCGTAACTCTACCTGCCTCAGTGTGTTCACAGAGAAGTTTGAGCCTGTCAAATGGCATGACACTATAAATTCACTGTCGGGGTGGGGGGGTGGGGAGATTGGGGGCAACAGCCAACTAGTTTTTCTTCTTTTCCAGATGTCGGCCTGTCACAGCTCGGGAAAGTCCGCCATTGTTTAGGTAGACTTCCGGGAAAAAAATGTCTTGCAACAGGTGTGGAAGTGGAAGAAAGGGCATGAAACACGATAAATGAGTAGAAAATGAGGATGAAGTGAGACTAGAGGTTGCAATGTGTTCCTGAGGTTTGGGGGTTTTATTAGACACCTTTCTTCCGGAACAATCTGTTCCCCATCTGTGTTTGAAATGGGAAAGGTGCAGGCTAATGCTATTAAGATATGAAGGGGGGATTATCGCCATAGGAGCCTAAACAAAGTCATTAATCCCCATGTTGGCTTTCCATTGAGGGAGATGGCAAAATTATATGAATACGTCCATCCATTTTCCTCCGCTTATCCGGGGCCGGGTCGCGGGGGCAGCAGGCAAAGCAGGGCATACCAGGCGTCCCTCTCCCCAGCCACAACGTCCATACAGCTACTGTTAATCCCCACTGAGCCGACAGTCGTAACCTTGAAATCCATAACAATATGGGCAATATTTGTCCTACAGTCATGGAAAAAAATATTAGACCTGCCTTGTTTTCTTCTTGCTTTCTTGTTCATTTTAATACCTGGTACAACTAAAGGTACTTTTTTTTTGACAAATATAATGATAACAACAAATATAGCTGGTAACACTTTACAATAACCAACTAACTGATTATTCATAGACCAATTTTTAACCATTTACAAAGTGCTATACATGTTTAATCTTTAAATGTTTTCAACCAATTTTTTAAAGGTATATGAATCATTTCAAAATCGTTAACATAATAAATATGGTGCTAAAAATGTTATGAGTGCAACTAAAACTATTAATAAATAATGAATTACAATTTAATTGTTTGTTAATGGTAAAGTAACTATAAACTTACATTTATATACCATCTATTTGTCATTTATAAATGATCTAGTTAGTTAAACATTAATAAATTATGTATTTACCATTCTAAATGGACTATACAGTTTATAAATGATGATTAAACATTAATAAACTCTGTTTACCATTTATAAATGATGGTTATTGTAAAGTGTTACCAAATAAACTCATAAGAGTTTAATTTAAGAGCTGATATCTAGACATTTTCCATGGTTTTCTTGATGATGATTATGGTTATTATCAAGAAAACCATGGAAAATGGCTAGATATCAGCTCTTAGATTAAACTCTTATGAGCTATTTTTGGTGTTATCATTATATTTGTCCAAACAAATGTACCTTTAGTTGTACCAGGCATTAAAATGAACAAGAAATTCAAGAAAACAATGTTTCCATGACTGTACTTCTGATGTATTTATGTGCTTCTTCTCGTCATTCAGTCTGACATCACAAGCTTGAAGCAAAGCAGCCGTCTTCAGAGGTTATCTCTTGCTCCAAGTGCTATCTCAGACATCACGTGACTAAATCTGAGTCACGGAGCTAACTGATGCTTTTTTGGGACAAAATGTCTCAACGAAAAAATGGCCCAGAACATAGACGAGCAGCAACTAAAAATCCTTCTTAAACAATAAAAATAAGAGGATGTCGGGAGGAAACGTGCACATAAAAAAGGTGACGTTTGACACACAAACCAGTGACTCAACTGGGATTTGCTGGAGAACAATAGCCACCATTAGCTCCATTGACCATAATGAGCCAGATTAGTACCCAGCACCTTCTCCTGTGATCTCCGGGTTTGAGAAAAAGCTGGAGAATCTTTCTCGTGTTTCTCGACCTCTTTTGTCTCTCACTGTAGGTTGTCATTAACCTCTACTCTCTTCCCTTCTTTCTCATCTCTATAGGGAACAACCCCCCCACCTTCCCCTCCCTAATGCTACTGAACCTGATGTCTTTCATTCTCTTGCCCTCCTTCCCACTCTTCATCTTTCTACATCTCACGTGTATGCCACAGGGCCTCCGAACCCTCTCATTTTCTTCCCTTCCTACTCCATCACTCTCTTCCTGTCTCTATTTACTGTACTGTCTATGTACTGCAGTCTGAGTGCAGTCTTCACAAGCTTTTACCAGACATGATGTTTTATTTGTCAGAACAGAGTTTGTTCATATATATATATATATATAGTAATGGAAACAACTATTAGAACACCCTTTTTCTTCAATTTCATGTTCATTTTAATGCCCGGTACAACTAAAGGTACATTTGTTTGGACAAATATAATGATAACAACAAAAATAGCTGACAAGAGTTTAATTTAAGAGCTGATATCTAGACATTTTCCATGGTTTCCTTGATAATAAAAATCATCATTAAGAAAACCATGGAAAATGTCTAGATATCAGCTCTTAAATTAAACTCTTATCAGCTATTTTTGTGACTTTGGTGATCTAATAATTTTTTTATGATACACGTTTTAGTTGGTCTCTCTCAACGGCACCGAGTTGGTCTTGGTCTTACTAGCCCGCTAATGTTAGCATGCTATCAATCGGTCGCTAAAGTTAGCACGCTATCGCTAGCCCGCATGTGCATCACTTTTAAGTGTCCTCTGGAAACACTTCTGTTGTGTTGTGGTCTTTGCAGCACGTTTTCTAAATGCTGCGCTTGAGTTGTCAAATTGATGAAGATGTTTTCTCAGTTTGCTTGTGTTTTGTTTATTTGCATGTGTTTTCTTGAGTTGCAGCGCTGTGAGCTCTCAGGGCCACCGTACTTAACTGAGTGCACAACATGACCAACTATAGCTTTAGTAGATGAACAAACAGAGAAACAAGTGAAATTTCTACTGAAATGTTAAAAATCTCATTCTAAAATTGATCTTGAAAGCATGCAGTGCAAAAGATAAACAGAATCAAATCATTAACGAACTCCAGAATTAACAATTCAGCTTGTTAAGCTTGTGACTGCTCTCTTACACCTTCCATCTTTCTTCTTTAAAGACACTCCTCTGTCTGTCTGTCTGTCTGTCTGTCTATCTTCTGTCTGTCTGTCTGCCCTCGGTTTTCCTTTCCTGCCTCCCCCGTGTCCTCCCTGTGAAGCGGATGGCCCGGCCTGCAGGGGAGGCTTAGCCAGGCGCCCCCATGCAGCTAAAGAGGAACCAGATGTTTCATGTCATGCTACATCAAAATGCTTGGACAGAGACCTGTCATGGGAAGGGTCTGTGTACCTCCATTTTCCTTTTAATCAGCAGCATTGTTTGGGCCACTTGAACTCGACCCCTCGAGGACACAAAGAAGGTCATGTTTAAGTTGTGCTATAGATTAAACTCTCACGTATACAATGCTTTGACAGTGAAAGAATGCAGCTCTGCTTATTTATCTGATATGAAAGCGGTGCCCCAGAAAGAAGCTAAACACCCGGAAAAAAAAAAAAAAATCCAGGAAGAGTTTGTTTGCTTCCAGAAGAATAGCTTCATCTGGGCGTATCCAAAGACAACCAGCTGGCCTCGGATCAGAAGGTTAAAGGAAGTTCCAGTGTGAATTATGTATTCAGTGAGGTAAACACAAGATAAGAGGTTAATAAATTCACAAGGACCACCTTTAACACTCTTGGGAAAGACTTCAGCACGCTTACCTGTCAAATTAATCTTGGGACAGATGAGAGGCATCTGCCGCCGACAAGCCACCAACTGGCCATCTCTTCTCTTTCTCTGTCCTCACTTTCTTTATTCTAACATCTGGCCCCACTCTTGAGGATGACACAGACTAAGGGACATCGTCACTAATGGACAAGAAATGTCTGAATGTTCAAACGTTAACCCGGAGCTCTTTATGTCAGGACGGAGCATCTGTGCACGCCGATTCTTTACAGTGTGAGTATAAAGCGCCTAACACGGCCTCTAATGAGGCACGATTCATGAGTTGGTCCTGTTCGGTCATTAACCAACAGCACAGACCTCAACAAGTCTGTTAGGGGGGCAGGACAAAGACAAGGAGGTGTCTTCTCCTATTGTCCAAGAGACGAGACATACCGGCCTTTCTTTGCATTATTAATGGAGCGCAACAATGGTCCTCCTGCAGGTCTGCAGATAAATGTCGACCTGGTTGCCGTGGCTCATTAGTCAGGGGAGGGAAAGGGACAAATAACAACATGGTGACAGTGAAATGTAAAGAGATGGAGCCACAGGACACATAGTCCCCTAAAAGACAAAGCCTGCTAGACAGTTGTAAATCCTATCACCATTGTGAGGCCGTGAGCGCCATTAGCTGCTTGATCTACGGTTGGAGGCTACCTAGAGGCTCGCTCCACATTCATGGAGCAGCAGTGGGCCACCTGGGACGACTTAAGGGACCCCCGACCTCAATAGGCCCCCTCCCCAAACCGTAAAACGGACAAGATGGGCTCTTAACTCACTGCTGCAGCTCTTTTGTCATTCAAAGCACATCATCGCAGAGACAGCTGAGCTCTGGAGCCACAAAACCAAAGACTCTGAGATGACAGTGATAAGATAGGTACTACTCAGGTAGGCCTGTCACAATTATCACTGTATCGACTATTAAAATGGACACAATCGTTTTTTTCTGGACTCAATATATTGTCTTTACGTGCATGACTTTTTGTGCTTTTTGTGTTGTGTTTAAAGTAATGCTGCATGTATTTGACAGGTAGTACGAATTGCTGAAAAGACACAATATTTCCCAAGCAGCCACTCTACTTTCACTCCAACTTTATATGTTATTCTAATAATAAAATAATATAATACATAATGATTATCTCATTGCAATGTTTTGTTAACAGAGCATTGTTTTGGTTGTAGTTTATTTATTTATGTTTTATTTTCCACATTTCAATTCCAATGTTTAATATTCTCGAGCAATTAAAAATGAATTAAAATGAATTAAATATTCATTGCTGTGGAAAAGGATGTACTTATTATGCTCCAATATCGTTATCAAACTAAAACGACATCGATACAACGATAGTGCATGGGAAATACAGGCAATATTAGTTAGAGATGACAGTCAAGAGTGAAAACACAGAAGTATAAAGAAAGCAATGAGCTAGTTCACTAAGCAAGATAGGACAATTGGCAAAGCTTGGTAATAATATCACTTTTTCCTTCCAATTTAATTCCCAAATTCATTCATTTTATACCAGACAGGTTGATTATTTTCACCTCCCTTTTCACAAAATGAAACATGGCCTGTACTCCCTCAGATATCACGGTGAGCAGATATGGAACGCCAGAGTACATGTTATCAGGAGCTCGTTATCCTTAGAAAGCAGAAGAAAACTCTCATCTTATTTAATTTATGATGTGCAATAATTTCTTAGTGTGTATATATATAAATATATATTTTCTCTACCGTATTGTTTTTTTTTAGTTTTTATGTTTTTTATTATCACTATTAATTATTGTTCATTATAAATATTGATATTTTGCGCTTTTTGTTGTCAAAATCGTATCTTAGGTTAGTTTATTATTATTATTTTTTTCATCCTAAGTTGTGTTGAGGCTTCTTGACTTTTTCTGGCACGTCTCTTATTTTTCATTTTTTTATATTTATATGCTCATATGTGTGTCCCAATCAAATAAATAATTAAAATTATTTTTAAAAATATAAAAAATAATTATCGATTTATAAAACTAATAAATAATTAACATCATAGCTGGTTTGTAAAATAAATAAATAAATATATATAAATAAAATCGAAAAAATATTTAGAATATTTTTTAACCGAAGTTTTACTAAAAAGTGAAAACACATAAGTCTACAAAAGACAGAAATCTAATTATATTAAAAAAAACAGAGTAAATATACCTTTTAAACATAATTGGCTTTTTTTTTTTACATTGTTTTTTCCTCCTTTCCTCCCCTCACGTTGTGCTGTATTTCTTTTTCTTCATCTCTGTCTTCCTGTCCTGTTCACCTCTGTCGTATTATTTGTGTCTTTTATACATTTTGGACGGGTTGATGGTAAATTTTGTTGTACTAGTACTTGTTCTCTTTCTTATGAGAATATCTCTCCACTACATATAGAATATATGTTATAGGATGTCAGCAATCCCATAACATATATTCTATATGTAGTGGAGAGATATTCTCTATACTCAGAGAACCAGGGTTACCTTGTAACCCAACTTTACCCTGTGCAATGAAAATAAAGGCTTCTTGATTTAAGCAAATTGGCTTTTTGGCTTGTAAACTTGCTAATAATCAACTAAAACATGAGTCCTCACATAAGACGCTGCTAAACTGTGCATTATTTTTTCATATTTTGCACTACATTACCAGCTTAATAGACAGTGAAAAGAATTGTTAGTTGGCAGCATTCCACTAATCTGAGGTAATAATTAAAACAATTATCAGCAGGAGATTTCAACGACTGCTTTAAAGCGTGACACAGTCAACGTATTACAGCCATTAGACTGTAAGTTGAGACTTTATCAACACTGTGACACCCATGCAGTGCTAACAGAGATAACGTCTGCTGTGATAACATGTCCACATTTATTCTTGCTTTTATCAACAAGTTCCCTTTCCTTCTCAGCCAAGGGTCCAGGAAGAGTGCTGGTACTGTTGATTATTAAACAGCTCTGACCTATAAAGTTTTATGAGTCACTATTTACTTTTTTTTTTCTCCTTTTAGCTACAGTTGAACTGCACTCAAGCCTTCTTCGCCTTTGAACGTCTCGCCAACATTTGACTTGAAACTGAATCTTAAATCCAGTTTTGGATGATGAGAAAAATGAGAATCATTAGAATCCAATTTACAGCTCAAAGTTTGACATAAGTGACCCAAAATTCACTCAGATGGTCTCTACTGCAGGTGCACTGAGCCAGAAAACCTAATAATCCTCACAGAGACACCTGAAGCTGCCTCCCAGTCCAGGAATGTTGAACCCAGCTGTGATATAATGTGTGAGCTATGGACGCGTGATCTGAAGATGACGTACACCTGGATCCTCTTATAATAACTGCACAGAAAATGTAGTTATTAAAGCAGAACACCCAGAAATACCATGGGAGGGGGAGATAAATTGTATGTTTCTTTAATAAGAACTACATTTTTTACGACTGCACTCATTTGTGGAGCACAGATCTATTAAACAATAAAAAATGTGCCCAAAAATAGAAGCTCATCCATTTCAGAGAAAGCTTCTTACTCAGAGAATATGCTAAAAAAAAGTTTCTACCACTCAAGTGCCCATATTAAATGCACATTAGTGTCTCTTCTGGTTGAGTCTGCCTGACTACCCACACTTATAAAAAAACATGTTTTAATAGAGCTCATGCAATAGTTGGAAATTTGTTTTTTATGATTGTTAAAGGTTTCATATTGTCTCATATCTCAGTATTTTTATTATTATTATTATAATGCTAGTCGAGATGATACTATGCATCATTTTCACAAGGGATTGTGTGACCCCCGTGGTGCTGGCAGAAGAGCGTGGACAATATATTTCTCTGTTTTTCTCTGATGAAATAAGTAAGCGTACATTACATTTGTAACTAGTGGACTTTTAGAAATAAGGACGTTAACACCAGTGCAGAGACAGTGAGACAGGATCAGGAGACCCGGGACTGATTGTTTTTCTGTCCGATAGTTGACCATCATAATATGTCCCCTTCAAAAGCCATTTTTTAAGATAAAGTGCCAGAAATTCACAAGTTGTGGCATCTAAAATGAGAATTTGCTGTTTTTGTTTTAGTCCCATATTGTTTCAGTTTGTCGGACAAAATAAGGAATTTGAAGACATCGAGCTGTACAATTTTTTTGCTAGTTTTTAATATTTTATAGACCGAGCATAATATTTATAATATAATCAGTTCATCCAGAAACAATAATAATAATAAAGTCATTGTTATGTACAGTTAAGTGTGGCTCTGCAACCTTTACTAACAAAAGAGCCATTGATGGCGAAAAAAAAAAAAGAATTGAATGGAGCCACAAATGTTTTTTGCGCCTTACAATGACGATAAAACAGCCTTAATTGAAGCCTAATTAGTCTACCAACATTATTAATAGGTCACCATGACCAGTTATTAATATGGTTATGTCAGAAAGCAGTGAGGACCCAAGTGCAAATAAGAGGCTAGACCCCTGACAAATATCTTAGGAAAGCTAGCCTGGCGAGGGAAGTTGGCAAAATTTAGAGGTTAAGGTGCCGGCCGTAGACTTTCATAAGCTACGATGCATATTTTAGTTGACTAAAACTATTATTTACTACTATTTTAGTTGACTAAAATGTTAAAAGAAAAGGTTTTACTGCCATTTATTAACCGCACATTTTTACAATTGAAGAATACACATTGATTGGAGCCTATCTCAATGATAAATGAAAATTAAAATGTAAAGAAATGTTATTATTTCGTATAATTTTTTGGTCAGTCACAGGTTAGCCTCTGTAGACGGCCTGAAGAGCCGCAGGTTGCCGACCCCTGAATTAGATTGATTGACTGATTGGTTGCCATCTTTGTTTGAGGGCAGCCAGAGTTTGCAGTTTTCCAGCTGAATATTTGTCAGAGAAGACAGTCTTTGTGCAGGAGAGAGCAGTGTCCGTCTCTGTGATACATCAAGAAGACTTCCCGACTCTGAAGTTTGAAGATTGTTTTTTAAATTATGACCAACGCTGCTGCTCTCTCCACATGCCACCCTTACTTATGTGACCAGCAGCACAAACCGCAGTGACCTACTGTGTGTGTGTGTGTGTGTGCAGCAAAGCCCTGGACTGAGAATTCACTTTGCAACTCAGGGTAACACAGATCTTACCCCCCCACCAGAGAAAAAGCCTGTCCTGAGGGTGTTTGTACAGCACAGTGCATAGGCAGAAATCTGGGCGCATCCCTCAATCTCCCCGAGTCTTAAATTATGAAGGCCTGTTCCCACACTGTGCACCCTCATTAAGCTCTCAGCTGGTGAGAATGCTCTGAAAGACAGCACTGTCTGGCCAGCTGCCAGATGTTTTATTTCACCAAGTCGGCACATTTTTCACTCTGCCAGGCATATGTCTGCTTCAACAAAGTGATGAAAGACGCTTCAGTGGATGGGTAGCTGTTAGACTCGCAAAGAGCAACGAAAATGTCAAAACATGGTTAGTGTTGTTAAATCAGACACCTGCGTACCTGTGTTTGAGATGAGTGAAACCTCCTAAATACACAGAGATGAATAAAAGTATATAAAGTACATTAGTTTGGACAAATGTAATGATAATATATACTTTTCCATGGTTTTCTTGATAATGATTTTGGTTATTATCAATAAAACCAGATAAAAATGATTAGACCACCCTTGTTTTCTCTAATTTCTTGTTCATTTTAATGCATGGTAGAACTAAAGGTACATTTGTACAAGGTATATTTGGACAAATATAATTATCAAAAAAAAATAGCTCATAATAGTTTGATTTAAGAGCTGATATTTAGCCATTTTCCATGGTTTTCTTGATAATAACCAAAATCATTATCAAGAAAACCATGGAAAATGTCTAGATATCAGATCTTAAATTATTAAAAACTATTCTGAGCTATTTTTATTGTTATCATTATATTTGTCCAAACAAATGTTTTTTTTTAGTTGCACCAGGCATTAAAATGAACAATAAATTGAAGAAAAAGAGTGGTCTTATACTTTTTTCCATGACTGTATTTCTATTTCTGCACAAATCAGGATTTAGGGGCTTTCAAACTATATTGCTGGTTAACAAAAAACACCTACCTTTCAATAAAACAATAGAGCTATGGCCTGCGTTAGCTATACAATAAGCAGAATATGAATAAGAAGCGTTAGTGTAATTTGTCCTGTATGAACCTTGCCAAACAGTGTTTAGCTGTGCAGATTGGAAATCAATGCTGGCACGTTTTAAGTGGTGGAGAGTCTGTAGTCCCACAATGGGGGGTGTTGGGGTGTTGGATGGGGTTTGACACTACAGTCACAGACGAGCCAGTATTTGGGGACACAGCACAGCTGGAGCAGCTTTAAGCTCCAACCAACCCCAAACAGCCCGTCACAAGTCCTCACAAGTCGGTGCTAACCTTTTCTTTTTACTGCTAACATCAGCAACATGTGTTGAGAATAACTCTGCAAATGTTGTGTGAATGTCCTTTTGGCAACCTGCTGTGTGTGTGTGTGTGTGTGTGAAAAGAGGGCGGGATTACACAGATGTTACACTAATTTTCTTTCTTTTTTTTTAGTTGCTGTGGGAGTTTTCTGTTGAGTTTTGCTTTCTAAGTATCACCCAAATTCATTATTTTCAATCTTAAAACAAAACCTAGAAGTAGAAGATTCCACCCTCTCTATTATACAGTTGTGGAAAAAATTATTAGACCATAATTGTATTTGCTGTTGTAACTATTAATCACTCAAAAATAACTAACACTCGTAGTTTAAGCTTGGAAAAAACACCTTTGTTTGTATTTATTAAGAGTAAAGAACTCTATTTGAATCATACTTTGATTGTACTGTTGCTAAATCCTGATTTGTGCAGAAACAGAAATATGTGACATCCTTTTCCTAGTGAGTCCTATCCACTTCATACCAGTGAGAAAAGGATAAAAACAGAAAGTTCTGATTTAAAATAATCAAAACATTGCCTTTTCAGTTCACGTCCCATCACTCTTAGTAAAAAGCTGACTCAGAAAGTAGGTTTTCAGGGCCTTAAATCATTTATCTCTTGCAAGTTAACCTCCCCCTCTCAAAGAAACAAAGCAAAACTTTCCAACTACAAGAAAAAGAATCCCCAAAAATCTCTCTCGCACACAGACCCTCGACGGTGCTCTTCTTCTGTTTTTCCTCGCTGCCATCTACGCTTAGCTGTTAACCTCCCCTGAACCTGCCAGCTGTCCTCTCTCATTACCCATCGACCGACCTGCTTCTCGGCAAACAGCCCCCCGAGTGCCACGGAAAGAGACCCTGCCGTTCGTCCCTCATCCCCTTCCTCTCCTCCCTCGCCTCCTGTCAGAATCAGAAAACATCTGGAGGAGCCCGGAAGAGATGGCGGAGCTGCGTCGAGGGTCGAGGGAGGGAATGTCCAGGCCTGTGTCGTCTTCCTCGCGGTTGAGCGGACACGGCGCGGCGCGGCTGAGTGTGATGGGATGTGGCAGAGCTACAGAGGCGCCCGGTCGCACTGTGAACAATTACGGGGATGTGAGAGCAGCGGAGAGAAGGGCGGCTCTCACAGCTGTCACCCGCACACAGGGGACCGTCAGGAGATGGAGATCTGTCAGATTATGTTTCATGATCCCGTTGCCCACAATGAATTATGGATTGAGTTATGAGCCCGTGGAGACGGGAGTGATGTAAGAGCAGCCTGAGAGAATGACAAGACCGATTATGATAATGATCAAATCAGCTCCAAAGTTAGAAACATTTGGCGCTTATTTTGATTTCAGCTATTCAAAGATTTCTCAAGAGTGCAGCGTCATAAATCTTTAACGAGATAAGCCAGCGAGTAAAGGTTTCTCTCCCAAAAAGCCACATCCATTTTGAAAAATATGTCTCATCAAATTATCACTTCAGTGAGTATGATTCCACGCTGTTTACAAAGCAAAAGAAACACTAGTTTGGTACATACAGATGGTACTAAATGTGGGTTTTACTTTATCATAGGCCGCCTGCTTGAATATGTTGTTGTGCTGCTGTGTGTAACTGAGAGGCTGTGACAGTTCTTCCTCTTTTTCATGCAGTTCCTCCTGAAAACAAGTCCAGGAGGAAGTTCCCAGAGACAGTCTTCACAATGGCCCAAACGAGGCGACAAGGAGCAATAAAGCTAAATTATAAGCCTGACGGTTGGCGTTTGAAGTCTCACACTGTTGTGAACCTCAAATGTCTCAAAAACCAGCTGCTGTTCAGCAACAAACAGTGCCAGGGGGAAGATGATGTCATTAGCAGGGTACATTTTCTTCTCTAATTAGAAGCCCGAGCTTCCCGCCATAACTTGGGGGTCTTTACATGTAACCATGCAACAAAATGGGGATTAAAAAGAACAAATGTTTGACAGCCCTCTTTTAAAGTGTGATGTTTTCAAGGCTGCGCTCCGCAGGAAAGCAGAACCAGGCCTCGAGTGTAACTGTGGTACAGCTGAACTTAAGGTGATAAGAAACACATGAGTGGCCCATTGTGAAGTAAAACCATGAAATATCTTGCGGCTTCCGCTCGTTCCCCGCAGTCAGCACTGATGTGGCTCAGAACAATCTGATTATACACTTGTGGAGTCTCGAAAAAATGGTGTCAAGTAAAAACAAAAAAGGGATAAAAAGTGGAAAATAAAAGACGATTATATATAGTGGCCCTGAGAGCTCTCAGCAACTGCAACTTAAGGAAACACATGCAAATACACAAAACACAAGCAAATTGAAAAAAAACATCTTTATCAATTTGGCAACAAAAGAGCAGCATTTACAAAACACGCTGCAAAGACCACAACACAACAGAAGTGTTTCCAGAGGACACTTAGTGATGCATACGTCTGGACATGCTAAAGTTAGCCGGCGATGGATAGCGTGCTAGCGTTAGCGGGCTAGCAAGACCAAGACCAACTCGGTGCTGTTCAGAGAGATCAACTAAAATGTGTATCAATCATTTATTTGATTTGTCAACTGCAATGTGATTGATACGGGCCAGCAGGCTAACGCTAGCAGGCTAACGCTAGCAGGCTAACACTATATATCACGTTATAACATGAAAATATCATTATCTTGAAATAACGTGATAATATCACATGCCGTGTCCAGACTTGTGCATCCCTTTTAATTGTCCTCTGGAAACACTTCTGTTGTGTTGTGGTCTTTGCAGCGCTTTTTCTAAATGCTGCTCTTGTGTTGTCAAATTGATGAAGATGTTTTCTCAATTTGCTTGTGTTTTGTGTATTTGCATGTGTTTTCTTAAGTTGCAGCGCCACCATAATTATATCCTATAAGATGTTCCTACGTTTAGCCATGCAGAGGGCAGTGATACAGTATGGTGGCTGCTCTGCTTCTGTTTGCTACAATGAATATTCATGAGTAAGTTTAGTGTCTTTAAAGTCGTAAAGTCAACATGATTCTCCAGGCTTTCTCAAGTGTTGCACCACCAACGCCATCATCATCAATATCACTGCTGGTGCCAGGAGCAAAGCGGGAAGGCAAAGACCCAAATTACATTTCATTTAGTCATGTTAATGATGTCAGGCCTCCTGTCAACACCCCAGACGGAGACTGCAGCAGCTCTGTGTTCGCTGCCCCTGGGCTCTGGGCTCTGTGATGGGAGGAAGTATTCTCGTCTGCTCCTCTGGGATCAGCATCAAACACAGATGCCATAGCCGTATTACAGCTGGAAAAATTAGCGCACTGCCACATGAATCAGTGGAGGAAAAGGAGGGACTGTTTACGACCGCTCCACACAGTAATTTGCAGGTAGAAATCCAGTCGGAGAGATGTTTGTATCCATGAAGGATTGATGTCGGCTGTAGGTGTTTATGATCTATGACTCACTTTAGCTTTCAAGCAAGCTGCGTCACATTTGTTGCAGGCTTAAACTTCCGCGAAGAAAAAAAGTTGAATCATGGAAAAGGTTGACAGGTAATGAGGCTGAATCTACATTGTAGTAATCCATTATACGTCATGACCTGCTTTCATTTTAACGAGCGCCTTGAGGCTGATCACACCCAAAATTACAAAGAAAGCAATCTTTCATAAGTTTATCTTTTCAGCCAACATGGGCAGACTAGCATCAAAGAAATTATGATTTTTACTGTATAACTGCTTTAATCACCTAGTGCATGTGCTTCAAGCTGCAGTTGGATCATATAGAAACTCTTTTATTAGTTGTTGTTTTTTTAATTGAAGGGCCTCTAATGACAGAAATTTACACATTGTGCCTTTAAAGTGCTCCAAAAAAATGGAAATTTGAGACGATTTCTCACTGAGTTTGTCTGTTTTTACCAGTCATGCAGGGACCTGAAAAATCACCTCCTCCCTTTTGGAAAGTAACAGTAAAGCTTCGTCACTGCCAGATCATGATTGGCATCAAAAAGCATGAATTAAACCTCCTGCGGCTGCACACGGGCCAAACCAACACGTGCTCACCTATGAATCTCAGGGTGAACATGTTTACGGGACATGTGTGGTCTGTTTAGTCTGGATCCTAACTTGTTTATGCTCCTGACCCCAC
Source organism: Centropristis striata (assembly GCF_030273125.1). Lineage (NCBI taxonomy): Eukaryota > Metazoa > Chordata > Actinopteri > Perciformes > Serranidae > Centropristis > Centropristis striata. The sequence continues at coordinate 7,170,837 of NC_081524.1, read as the reverse complement.
ATTGATCAAACCAACTCGGGGTGCATGAAACATATCAGGAGAGAGTTAGGGAGGAGGGGGCGGGTCAAGGTGGAGTTGACCCCCAGGGCATGATTGTCTCCTTAGAGGAGACGGCCTTTTCAGTTTCAGAGTGGGTGGGTTGCATAATGACCCAGGTCCCCAATTCACTTTTGTTCTTTTGTAAAATCTCAGGTAACACTGTTTTTGGCTTTATACTGTTTTTATTATTACAGCTGGCCACAAAATGGACATGCATTTGTCTGAAAATGAACTGATTGGTAGGAAAATGCTTAATTTAATTCCAGATTAAACAACTTTTCTTCCCTGATTAGACGTCTGGAGGCCAGAGCCTCATTTGTGCCATTCCCCTGATTTCATCCAGATGTAAATATTTAGCGTGGAGCAGAGTTAAGATGGGATAAACCTGCTGCCCCGGGTCAACTGTATCTGCTTTAATCAGAGCACAGCGGTCAGTCATCTCTCCATACCATGCAGCTATTACTGACTGGACTTCAAGGCTGAGTTAAACCAGGGAGTCCGCGTGTAGGTTTACAGGGCAGATGATGAATTGTTGCACTTGTCAGCTTCTCAAAAAAAAAACAGTTTTGGGTCGATCTGTAAACCTGGGTGTGTTGTTTATGGAACATCCATCACAGATATACAGCCAGGCAGAGTTTGCCTTCTAGGGCACCGGCCATAAACACACCATAAAGATCCCATGCTGGACTCTAAAGAAGACAAACTGAAGTAATCAGGTTGTAAATTTTAAAAAGGGTAGTAGACACGTGTACGCTATCTTGGGGTAGAGATTCATCCAATTTAGCATTTAACTTGAATTTAATTATAGTAATAAGGATTTTATGCAAAAGTATCCTACAATAAAGTCTGACCAGTGAGTGCCACATATGCTCAGTGCCACAGCATTATAAAGTCATTTTGAGTTACCAGATTATAAATTCGCCATTCCAGCTGTGCATTTCACACAAGGTTCAGTTAATCCGTGCCACTGTTTAAGTCGTGTGAAGGTAAAAGTGTACAACAATCACGCAAAATCACAAATCCGACGAATCAATTCAATCCAAAACTGATCGCTTTGCCGAAAAACTTCCCCAATGAATCTCTACACACTCACACGACTACTCATGAAATAAGCCATTTAGAAAAGACACTTCCTCGCTTACCTTATTCACTCGTTTATCCACTCTTGTTGTCTTTCAAATCCCGTAAAGGTGCGGAGATCCTGCGTGTGTGTGTGACGGACCGGACTGCTCTGCGCTCTGCGCTCTGCGGGGACTGCTGGCACACTGACGGAGCTGTGCATGGCAGCAGCAGCATAAAGAGGGAGTCCCTTCAGCGGAGGGGGGTGGGCAGGTACGAGGCTGTGTAAACTGACTCCTGTGCAGCCTGCAGGGAGCTGAGTGGAGCGGTAGGGGGGCTGTGGATTAGTGGGGGGAGGCTACAGTGTCAGATATAACATCATAATAAGTCTTTCGGCTTCATAAACATTGTTATAGTATCAGTAGTAGTACTTCACATGATCAAATCAAGTGAAATATGTATATATATATATTTTCAGATCTTTATTAACAATGAGAGAAATACAGGCATTCAGGATATAAGCAAGACATACAAAGAAAAAATGTCAGTTACAGTATCTGTAGAATAAAAAAAATAAAAAATAAAATTATATATATATATATATAACTTCGTTTTATTTATTTTTTATTCTATTATTATTATTATTTTAATATATATAATTTTATTTTATAAATATATATATATATATATATATATATATATATATATATATATATATATATACTTTTATTTTATAAATAAATAAATATATATACATATATATATATATATACTGTCCAGTCTTATGAATCGAGTGTGAATTATTCCATATCCCTCCAAATCAAGTGAAATAAGCTATGTCATTAAAGTAGGGTTATTTCTAACAGCATACTTTTTTTAGAGACCCACCTAATGGCTGTTAACAGCAAATGTAACAAATTATGCCTGTGTTGTCAATCATATACGCCATTAATAAGGAATTATACTCTTCAATTCTATCAGTATTCTTTTTTTACTTTTATGTCAGTGTTTGTAGTTGACATTTGTTTTTGCAAAGCAGTAAGCTAAAAATTGAAGATAAAAAAGAAAAAATGCCAAAAATCAAAATAAATTGCAGTTCTTCCACCGGCCACTTGAGGCTGACTGTTTATTTCTTTATTTAAAAGGATCCCCATTAGCTGACGCCAAGACAACAGCTACTCTTAGGGTCCAAACAATCATTTTTTTGAGTACCACAGGCATTACAAACTCAAGTCATTATAAAAATATATAAAAATGAAAAAAAAAACAAGAAAAAAAAAGAAAGCATTATACAGTCTTGTATCACATAGCCCAACCACACTCAAATAAAATGATGATATAATTAAGGTGTTGACATCAAATACATTCTAAATCTTTTTTAAAACTAGCTTTTCCCTTAACTGTTGAGTCAATCTCCATAGACCACCATGTTAAAATGTACAACTTTACAGCAGAAATAAAGAGCCTGATAAAAAAAAACTTTGCAGCCTGGTAAATGAAAAAAAAAAGTTTTAGTGTCTATAGCTTATTTCTCCATTCATGGCAGCTGAAGTGAATTTTGATATAATGCACAGGTCTAACTTATGTTTGACATGTGTTTTTGCAAAGCAGTAACCTCTGGATTTGTAGGCATATTAAGGTACAGTTCATGTTTTGTAATTTAGACAAAAAATATTAGACCACCCTTGTTTTCTTCAATTTCTTGTTCATTTTAATGCCTGGTACAACTAAAGGTACATTTTTTGGACAAATATAATGATAACAACAAAAATATCTCATAAGAGTTTAATTTAAGAGCTGATATCTAGACATTTTGATAGTTACTAAAATTATTATCAAGAAAACCATGGAAAATGACTTTTTGTTCTCACTGTTGTGACTCACATATGATCATTTTCCTCAAAATATAATATTTTTAAGCCTCTGATACGATAGTTTTTCACATTTCACATGCATTTTTTCTGATAAAAACATGTTCCCAATATTCTAACATTTAGCAGGTAACCTGTTTACCATGTTCACTGTATAGTTTAACATGTTAGCAATGCAACATTTGCTATTTGGCACCAAACACAGAGGCGCTAGTTAAAATTTCAGAGGGCTCCCAAAGTTTCTTTTATTCTAACTTTCGAATTAGTTAATACATTAATTAGCTGCTCTGCCTACTAAGCAGTTTGAAAGTGTTTAATCCATGCTGATTAGTTTAACCAACATAAGCACAGCATTTTATTGCACTTTAATCAGTATTGTTCTCCTGTTACTGATGAATGAATCTTAACAGAGCACTTCACACATTATCTTACCGGACTTTTAGCTCTTAATAGCCTCACAATTACCACTTATCACACATGATCGGAGCAGCTTTATCCCCTTTGATGTTGTTAATAGTCACATGTGACACTGCTTAAATCAAATAACATCAGATAATATGTTTAATATGTGATCCAGTGATTGATTAACTTTGGGCAATTATTGATTAAGTAGAAGCATGCTGTTGTCCTCAATAGGTGATTGAAAGCAAAGGGAAAAAAGTACATTTTGCAGTTATGTGTTGCTTGTTCACAGCGATCATCTTCTCTTTTTCTGTGTTTTCTTTGCTCACCCTCCTCCCTTCGCCCTTTTGTCATAAAACACAGCTCAACATGGCCTGCTCAGAGAGGTCGGGAGAGGGGGGAAAAGAGAGTGAAAGAGAGATAAAGGAGTGATCCGCACATTTCACACACACCTGTTTCTCATTCTCAAGCTCATCGCTCTTGACAGGGTAGACAGGCGAGTGAGGGAGCGCAGCACAGCACAGCACACGGATACACTGGAAATATTTTGCAGAGAATATAAACAGGCTCCAAAGCAGAGGCATGCTAAGGCTCACGTGTACGGTGGCCCTGAGAGCTCACAGCGCTGCAAATACACAAAACACAAGCAAATTAAGAAAACATCTATCTTTAAAGCAAGAAGCGTCTCTCTCTCTGTGTGTGTGTGTGAATGTGTGTCAGACTGACTTCAGATTTCGTATGTGGCTTGCACATGGCACGAAGGTGTGCATCCTCGATTTTGAAGATTTTTGAATTCATTTTTCATAATATCATTATTTACGTAGGACGTGTTGCAGCATTGCACTGTTTCCGATCGGACGCCTTTTAGTGGAGCTCCGCCCCCTTTTATAGGAGCTCCGCCCCATTGTGTGATAGGCCTACACCTGGTCAGTAACACAATTCACTCTGGATTTCCACCCTGACTCATCTCATCTGGAAGTCTATTTAGCCTACCTATCTTTAGGAGTTTTGAAGTGCGCTACAAGGTTTGATTTTCCAATAATATTCAAATAGTTTCCAGCGAATATCAATGTTCAATGTGTATGTGCTGGATGGTGTGGTACCTCATGAAAAGTAAGTGTTTTATGGAGTTGCAGACGTTGTTGTAGCGCGATTAGCATGCTAAGTGGAGATTTAGCTTTATTCACTTCTTATGTTGCATTACTATGTAATTCAGGGATGACATTCATGTTGCTTAGTGTAATACCCATAATCATTTGATATGACATACTTACATGCAATATAGTATATATTAACTTAATGGGGTTCATGTTAATGTACTTTTAGTGCAGCATACTGCGTAATGTGCTATCTCACAATTAACATGCTAAGCGGAGATTTAAGCCCTTTCTTCTGCATCAGTTTGATCCATTGAAAACAGTAAAAACAAAACTTTATTAACTGACAGCTAAGCATAATATGGACGGAAGGATAGCGTTTTCTGTTCTGTTCTCCTTTTTAATTTGACAACAGATGTGCAGCATTTAGAAAACACGCTGCAAAGACCAAAACACAATAAGAAAAAGCGATGCAAAGACACAACACAACACATTAAGAAAAAGCATGTCTCACACTATAGACAATCTATGTTTTCACAATTAACCTAGTGTATTTATTTCGTCAGGTTGTTTGAATTGAGGGGCTAATTACAAGCAAAAGGCTAACGCTAGTTTAACAGCAGATATCTAAGATAAGCTAATATCTGAATCTGAGAACCTTAATAATGATTTGTGTCAAAATCCGCGTCAACAACAAGCGTATCCAGACGTATGCATCACTTTGAAGTGTCCTCCTGAAACAATTAAAAAAAAGTGATGTCTGGAAACACAACGAGAGGGATCTGATCACAACTGTTATGTTGTGGTCTATTTGCAGCGCTTTTTCTTCATGTGTTTTGGTCTTTGCAGCGCATTTTCTAAATGCTGCACATATATTGTCAAATTGATAAAGATGTTTTCCTAATTTGTTTGTTTTTTGTTTATTTGCATGTGTTTTCTCAAGTTGCAGTGTTGTGAGCTCTCAGGGACACCATACACATGATCCATACATGGTGCATACGTCCCATGCACACTTCTTCCCTCTCTGCTGAGGTGCCCCTGAAGAATATTTCACACTTTTTGAGCCAAAACTGCTCCTGTGAAGCAGCTCTGTCTGTAGCTCAGAGAGAAAAGTGTAAGACTGATGTTTCACGTCAGGGAAGTGTATAAATGTGAAGTTTAAAAATAGCAGGCAGGCTCACGCAAAGCCTTAAAAGAATTCGGGTTTTAAAAAGAGATCAATACACTCCTGTATTATTAGAGGAATGGCATTTCTCAAAATAGAAGTTCCTGTTTCTGCAGTCAGTCACGCTGCATTTGGGGCACCTCCAGACTGGAGCCATGGCCGTCCTCTGCCACATCTGGGTGCAGTAACACGATCTGCCGGTCCCGTTCCCTGACCTCTGCCCTGGCAGCCACGACTCAAGGAAGCCACACTTCCTGCTGAGCGCCGTGTGCGAGGTGGCGAGCGACCTCAACCTTGTTTGACGCCATCTTTTTGACCCCTAGGAGGGCACTTCCTGTGTGGAGAGTTCTCTGCTGCTGCTACGTGGTTGCGGCTGCCCCGATGTGGCAGGTGGCTAATTCCGAGCACGATTCCTGGTGCCAGTCAGCTGTTTAAGAGCCTGTTAACTCAGGGTGATAATCCGGTAAAAGCTGTGAAAGATCACGTACTGAAAAGGGCGAGGGAGACAACCAGGATCTGTAATGTTTACCTGTGGGAGATCAGACAAAATTAACTTCATATATCAGTAATTTATATCTTTTATTGAGCCCTAAACATCCAGTTTTTTTGCAAAATCTGTGTCTATTCCGAATTAACTTTTAAAGGCATATTCTTTAATGTAGGGAATAGCATTCTCAGCTGTTTTAAGCAGTGGTGGAATGTAACTAAGTACATTTACTCAAGTACTGTACTTAAGTACAATCTTGAGGTACTTGTACTTTACTTAAGTATTTCCATTTTATGTCACTTTATACTTCAACTCCACTACATTTTGAGGCAAAGATTGTACTTTTTACTCCACTACATTTAGCTGACAGCTTTAGTTAGTTTTGACATGAAAATCATGAAAAATTAAATAAATTGAAAGTGATCAGATGTTTTTTAATGTTTTTTAATTAAACATCATAACAGTATATAAAGTAGTTAAAATGAGCCCTACCTTGAGAAAATTGAAACCCTGCTTGTATGAAAGCATCAAACATAATAATCCAATAATATATTCAGAATATATAAAACAATCTGAGTGGGTCCATTCTGCATAACAAGTACTTTTACTTTTGATACTTTAAGTACATTTTGATGCTGTACTTTACTTTTACCTAAGTAAAGGAACCAAATGCTTTTTCCAACACTGGTTTTAAGGCAGTACTGAGTCTTTTCGTAAACTGAATTATATATTTAGGAGCTGATTGTAAAGAATTATCTCTAATAGGAACCAGCAGGCTCGGGGCTGAGTGCCACAGACAGGATAGGAAAAAAAGTATCGAAAAATAATCTAATCCATTGTTGATTTTGCTCGTTTTAGGAGATTTGTGGTTGTTTGACTCACAAACAGTCCTTGGGGGAAAAATGATGACCATTCAAAATGTCCTCACTCTCAACGTCAAGGATGGCCCTCGTAAAAATAGCAGCACACACACACACACACACACGCACACACGCTTTAGGATTAATGACACTTCAAAGGGAGGAAGCCGCACCGTGGCAAGCTTCCTGCCCTGGCCCATCTTGGACCATTTGTTGGCATCTCTGTAGCTGATGACGGCCTTGTGAGCCATGTGGTGGCTATTTGGAGCCACAGAGGTAATCGACTGTAGTAGCACTTTGTCTTTCCGGAGGTTAAGTTCAACAATAAGGGGCCCGGGGCACCTTAACCTGTTGCTGAATCGCTCAAACTTGATGGGGCCCATTGGTCTTGGAATGAAAAATGCTTTTTTAGTTTTACTGTGAACCAAGCGGCAACCTCCAGGTCTGAGCAGGGAGGCAAACCAGGAAGTGCCTTAAGCTTCATTCTATCGAAAATTCCAGCAGGGGACCTTGACAACAGCTGCAGAAGCATTTGGGTCCATTCATTTCAATACAAAATGAGAAAACGTCTCACTTGATTTATTACCTCAGAATATTTTTTAGGACAAAACTATGGTCTCAATCACTAGTAAAAAATCTTCTTCAAGACAATTTGATGTTAATAGTGTAAATAATGGCCCCATTTCGAAGAAAATAGAAGATAAAGAATCGTATGATTTGGGGCGTGGCTACCTTTGATTGACAGGTGGCTAACAAGGTGAGCCATCATCAGGAGAGAAGAAAAGCAATGCGTATCCAGCATAGACAGAATAAATATTATTATATTTATTCTGTCTATGGTATCCAGCCGTGAACTTGTTTGTCGTTGTCTGTGTTTCCGTCCAGTTTGGTCTCATAACTTTGACCCTTTCACTGTATTTTTACTTAATGACAGTTTATTTGAACGTTTTGTTCAGTAAAAATGTCTTGTCCAGCATTTGGTTGGACTAACAGACACTCCAAGGAGTCGCTGTTCAGTTTTCTGAGGTAAGTAACGTACAGTTAGTTTCACTAAACATCCCAGTTAATGCTCCAGTTAATGCTTACATGAGCAGCGACTTCTCTCAGTCAGGTTGAGGTGTAGAGAGGCTGTAGTCAGTGATCAGATCCCTCTCCTCCTCCACAGTCCAGATATGATCTGCTTCCTGTATCGGAAATAAGATGGAGACGAGTGAAACGCTGAACTCGATGCCTCAAACGGGCCACAAACCAATCAGTGACGTCACGGTCACTACGTCCATTATTCTTACAGTCTATGCTGTGGACAGAGGAAGGTTGTAATAATAATAATTTTACAACATAAGACCTGTTTAAGCTGATTTTTTTAATCTTTTCTTCCTCTTTTATCCACTAAAAGATCTCTCAAGATCTGGCTGTTTTTTTCCTCATCTCTACATGAGTGTAGTGACTTCAGGCCCCGACCTGGTGGTTGACCTGAACATGCTCGCACCGGTGTGTCTCCTCTGTTTATCTTTCCCTCTGTGCTGACCTTTACCCCTCTCCCCACCACACTCCACTGCCAGTTACGACGCCTTTTGTTTGGAGTTTACATCTGGTGGAGGAACAGCATGCCCCTACATTGTTTTGTTTTAGTGCTCACAAGAGGAAGAAGTTCCAAAAACTCCTGAATATGTCAGAATAGTTGACCTTGTAGAACCTGATAATGTAATAATTTCCCGATAATGTAATAAAAATCTGCACTTGAGTCCATTGAAAATGTAATAAAACCCGATAATGTAATAACTAACTTCCCGATAATGTAATAAAGTGCATTTCCCAATAAAGTAATACACTTTTTTTTAACCAATAATGTAATAAAGTATAACATTAATGGGAGGTTATTACATTATCAGGTTAGCCTTCATTTCGCAAATGTAATAATTCCCCGATATTGTAACTATTTAACAGCAGACCACCCATTACTTGAGTTCAAGTGATACTGTGTAGGCAACTCTAGCTCAAGAGCTCTAGCGCCACCAACAGGTCATAATTGAATGTTTATTAACTTTTGACCCGTTCATCCGTTTTTCACAAACGAGGCATCCATGACACACGAATGCATTCAACAGCTTCTTGAAATCTGAAGGTGCTTAGTGTTATACTTTATTACATCATTGGCTAAAAAGTGTATTACATTATTGGGAAATGCACTTTATTACATTATCGGGAAGTTATTACATTATCAGGTTTTATTACATTTTCAATGGACTCAAGTGCAGACTTTTATTACATTATCGGGAAGTTATTACATTATCAGGTTTTATTACATTTTCAATGGACTCAAGTGCAGATTTTTATTACATTATCGGGGTTATTACATTATCGGGAAATTATTACATTATCAGGTTTTATTACATTTTCAATGGACTCAAGTGCAGATTTTTATTACATTATCGGGAAGTTATTACATTATCAGGTGTTATTACATTTTCAATGGACTCAAGTGTAGATTTTTACTGCATTATCGGGGTTATTACATAATCAGGAATTTATTACATTATCAGGTTTTATTACATTTTCAATGGACTCAAGCGCAGATTTTTATTACATTATCGGGGTTATTACATTATCGGGAATTTATTACATTATCAGGTTCTACAGACCTGTTTCCACAGTTTTTTGGATGCACATGAATCATTGTTTTGTTGTAGCTGTGATTGACGTTGTAGCCAAGTCCCGGCGAGGTGCGAAGTGCTGTTTTTGTGGATCGGAGCCATCTGCTGACGAGTCTCACAGCTCTTATTGTTTGAGTAAGAATGGCAGGAATGCGGCGTGTGTAATATTTCCTAATATTAAAGATCAATATTTGTGTAAGTACAAAGAGAAGCAGCTATCTCATCACATTGGGAGACATTCTCTGGGTATTTCCACTTGGCTCAGGGACTCATAGCCTTTGGCAGAACATCTTTCCTGTGGTGAAACAATACCAGACATGGAAGGAGCCTCGCCAGAGAAGGAGCTGGCATTATGAAAAGAACTCTCAGACATAGAGGGTCAGTCAGCCAACGGGTCTCCACATAAACAACCCAAACCAACACATTCAGGCTTTCTGTGAAAACAAACAGTGGAAAGTAGGGGATTAGTTCCTGTATGTGGGTCAGTGTCCGTCAGCTGGGTTGCTGGAGAGGTTGTCATGTCTAGATGGCAGCTCTGCCACCTGCAATAATATTGAACACTGTAAAAGTTTGTTGGAACAAGAAAAACGAAAATGAGGACGTTGTGATTTCGGCATAAGAGCCAATTCTATGTTGTCTTATCGAAGTCCTGATGTTAAAAGTGATACCAAAATCAAACATTTGACTATTAAGAACTCACCTCACGTAGGCTTGAAAGGTGGCTGGGAATGTTTTTAGTAGTTTGATCCATCACATGTTGTGTAAAACACAGACTTGGACATCAAACCTAACAAATACACAGAATTCAAGCTGTTCTGACTTACTGTTACTGCACTTAAACCTTTGAACATTAATGCACTACAACTTTTATGTCACCCACATACAGTCATGGAAAAAAATATTAGACCACACCTTGTTTTCTTCAATTTCTTGTTCATTTTATTGCATGGTACAACTAAAAGTAAATTTGTTTGGACAAATATAATGATAACAACAAAAATAGTTCATAAGAGTTTAATTTAAGACCATTTTCCATGGTTTTCTTGGTAATGATTTTGGTTATTATCAAGAAAACCATGTAAAATGTCTAGATATCAGCGCTTATATTCAACTCTTATGAGCTTTTTTTTGTCCAAACAAATGTACCTTTAGTTGTACCAGGCATTAAAATGAACAAGAAAATGAAGAAAACAATATGGTCAAATATTTTTTCCCATGACTGTATATACTTTGTGTTGGATACTAAGTCAAGGAAGCCATAGTTTTCACAAGTCAAGGCAATTTTATTTATATTGCAACTTTGCCTTAGAGGACTTAAGGAACATCTTACGTTCTTTTTCAACAGACAAAAAGTATCAAAATACTGTGAGCATTTTTTGATAAATGAGGTTAAATATGTTTTAGTGGCAATAGCATGACATAGAAACAATATATTTGGCCTAATCTAGCTGATATAATGAGTTTACAGGTGGACAATGGAAATACAAATTATGCTTCAGGATCAATTTAGTGTAACAAACACAATCTTAACAAGCTAAACTCATGGATTGTGGCTTTTGAATGCAACTTTCTTTCCACCATGCAATATTTTTTCTTCTTATGATTTCATTGTTTTTTCCTCCTTTCTTCTCACGTTGTGCTGTATTTCTCTTTCTTCATACTCTGTCTTCCTGTCCTGTTTACCTCTGTCATACTGTTTGTGGGTGTTTTATACGTTTGGACGGGTTGATGGCTTATCTCGTTGTACTTGTACTTGTTACTCTGTGCAATGACAATAAAGGCTATTCTATTCTATTCTATTCTATTCTATTCTATTCTATTCTATTCTATGCTATTTTATTCTATTCTATTCTATTCTGTTCTATTCTATTCTATTCTGTCTGTGTAAATTGTAAAACACATTCTTCTACTGTCTCATGTTACCTTGCAAATCGCATTTCACACTTTTTCAGTCAATAGACTTTAGTTTCGAAATACTGGAAATCCTCCTACAGTGGAGGATGAATCTGGACAGTCAGCGCTTACTGGAAGCAAGACGGACTTCAAAGGTCCCGGACACAGACGGAAAGCCTGCCCATTGCACTCCCAAAAGGATCTGTCAAGCAGCTGGCACAGAACAGATGTGGATCTTGATCCAGGCTAATCGCCTCAGTCTGTAAATCATACACCCTTCCTCTCAAGACACAGCGGCTCAAACCTATAAACCTGTACCTATTCTACATCTACGCTGCCAATTAGCGTCATTATGGAGCGCTCCACATCCTAAACAGGCCACTTCCGCTTCGACTGTACCCCTACAGCAGAGGGACCAGGTGAATTTAAAATGGTTACCACATGCCTGGTGATGCATGGCTCCTGTATGCTAGCTAATGAGCTACATCAACCATTAGGCTGATCTGGGAGAGATGGTTTGCAGATTGGGCCTTAAATCCCACAGTTAGCGAACAAGCTAAACAAAGCCTCATCGAAGGAAAGTCATGCTCCGGCAGCTTTTCCTGTTGTAATTCACCCTCGGATGAAGTCGAATGAAAGAGGATGTCCTCTGTCTCTCCGGGGTCCGACGGTTCTCTCTGATTTATCCTCGTCGCCCTGCAGGAAGACTCATCACCTGTCCCGTGGCAGAGGTGTTGAGCAGGATAAGTGGCGCTGTGACAGGCCTTATTGTCCCCTCAGGGATGGAAGTCCAGGCTTCCTTTGTGCTCGTCCCTCAACAGGAGACACAGACCTTTTACCCATGCAGGGGTCCCAGCCTGTGGGGACACGCATGGCTTCACATGTACCCTGTGTAGCCGCTCTGCTTCTTCAACAGCCGGGTGGTCGGATGTGGATGCACCTATGTTGTCCCAAAACAGCAGACTAAGTGGACACATCTTGTCGGGATGTGAGGCGTGCACTGCAAAAAGCCGCCTCACAAAAACAAGAAAAAAAGGACAAAAATTATTTTGTATTTTGCTTAAAAACAGCAAAATTATCTGCCAATGGAACAAGAAAATTTGGCTTGTCAAGACTTTCCAAAACAAGTAAAAATATCTAATCTTCATGAACCCCAAAATACCTAAGAATCAGTGTATTCTAACTAATAAGAAGTGCATTTTTTTCTTGATTCTAATTAAATACACATGACCAATTTTCTCAATATGTTGAAAAATATTCTTGAATTAAGTAAATGCTAGAGCCATCATCTGGACATAATGATAATAATTATATTTCTGGAAACCAGCAAAGTCAGACTAAAAACTAGTGAACTTTTCTTGATATAGCTACAAATATTTCCATCTGGCTGCTTGTTTTAAGTATGTGAAGAGGTCAAATTATGTCAAAGTTATGATTTCTTAGTTATGTGTGAAATAAGAAATTATTGCTTTGAAATAACAGTTTTATACTTGTAAGTGTTGATGAAACAGCTTTGTAACTTTTGATATTCTAGTTTCAAGCATGTATTTACTCAGTATAGGTCATAAAATCTCAGTAACAAGCTGTAATATCTGATTTAGATAATAAAGAAGCAAAACACTTAAAACAAGTGAAACAGTCGAACTTAAAATATGCTGACTAAGAAGAACTATCTTATCAGACAAAAAATAAGCATATATCCCCTTGACCTAAGATATTTAATCTTACTTAGATTTCAGTTTTTGCAGCGTGGTGACGTGGCGCAGTTTGCTCCTCTCTTGTTTGTTCCTGATGAGGCTCACACGGCTTTCGTGATTTAATCTCTAACAGATAATTTGGAGCCGAACTCTGCATACTCAAATGGTTTTCGGTTTTTAAAGACAGCTAGCAAGCATTATGATATAATTTGAAACGTGTGGTATAGTTAAACACAGTTCAGATTTTAATTAATGGGGGCTTGCAACTGTTTGGATCGGCCATGTGTTCACCAAACGGTGCACGAGTTAATGAGGGTGCAGCAGCTTGCTGCCAGGCCAAAGGCCTCACACCCAGGTGCCAAAGTGTTTGTTGCCTTTTTGACGAGGACAGCAACAAGAAACCAGCATCCGTGCCAAGACGTAATTCAACCAACGTCCAAAACGACCACGAAACCCCAAGTCACGGATCAAAAACAAGGGTACAGATATGAAGCTCTTTCTTGTAATCGGTTGGGATTTGAAAATGACAGCCATTCATCAAACACATCATCTGAATTTACAACTTTTTATGATGTTAATTCTATTCAGAGCATGTTTGTTTCTTATTTACAGTCACTAGAAATGACAGCAAGTGTTTCATGTTAACTTGTTCAGCTGAAACATGTGGGTACTTTTCAGCATGTGTCAGTACTGTGTGCAACCTTGCAGGAGATGGCAACTTTGATTCGGCTGTTTGGCAAATGTCGCTGGCAGTTTGTGAGTTCCCATGTTTCAGGGCTGTCAGTCACAGAGGTGGTCTTTGCTTTTAACCTCACGGAGGTTCAAAGAGAGCGGGTTCTCCCAGTGCCATCAGCCTTAATCAAAATCACATTGTCTACAGCTATTGGCCCATGGTTAAAACTTGGAGGCTTATCCTGAATTTAACTCTGATTAGCCTGCGTCCTTGGATGGAGTTGCCCACCGTCCTCTGCTCTTTGATCTAGTAAAGCTCTTGCAGGAAGCTTTAGGACCCCCTAATCAGCAGTTTGTGGACCAGTCCAAGCTTCCCTGAGGGGCTCGTAGAGGAGACTGACCCACAGTGTGAGTATTAAGGGGTGAGACTAAGCGAGAAAAACAGGGTCAGATTGGCAGACACAGAGTCTGGCTCCAGCCACGGATAACCTCAGGGTACTCCCATGCCTAATGTCACATGGTCATTAAATCAAGGAGCCTCCATTAAACTGGACACAACTGCTTTTGACGCCGGTGTCCGACACACTGACACCTTTTATTTGACCATTACAGGGCTGACTGCCCAGTGCTCAGTTGTGGACATAAAGGGGAAGTTTAATGCTCGGGGGCAGTGGTAAATCCACAAAACACTTGACCAGTGACTTAACTGTGTAGCGTATTGTGCATAATACCCAGTGCAGTGTCCAGGTTCTTCTGCAATCACCAGGGGGGGATTTGGAAAGTTACAGAGTTCTTCAGCTAACTTTAAAAGTAGAAATTGTGATTTTGTGTTTATATACTATTTGTGTTTAAGAAGAAAGTTAACTCCCAGTAACCATTACACTACCAGTTACTTTGAACTATTTTATTGAGTTAGTATAAACCCATTTAGGCCTAAAACGGCTGGAAAAAAGGCCTGTAAAACCTCTGGGTGATTTTAAAATAACCCCCTAAAACCTGAAGTTTTTCTGGAAATTCAACAGAAGTGTCAACTCTTCCTACTAAATAATAGATTTTTCAGCCTCTGTAGCAGATAGAAATGAAATTCAAAAAGTATTTGAGAGCTTACAGCTGTTATATCTGAGCTCCCTCCGCTATAGTCGTCTTCTTCTTCTTCAAAGTTCTGGAAAAGTCCCATGTTGCATTGCGACACTCCCACATGTATTCTGATGCATTTCATTTGCCAAGAGACAGAAAATAGGTGGAAAAAACTACAAATACTACAAAACTACATATCCTTTTTCCCAGCTTGAATTGTTAGAATAACATTATATTTAAAGCAAGGCACTACAGGCCTATACTATGGTCAATTTTGAGATTTTGCTTCTATTACGTGTCTTCTTTCAGACTGGTGGAAATAAAATATGCAAGATACACATTCAGGTAACTATTTTCCCACTCTTTCTAAGTTTGTGTGAGTAGATTTTTCCTAAAATGACAAAAAGCTGGCATTAGATAATGCCTCAATTGCATATTTAAACACATATCTAATAGTTAAACTTTTAACTTTGAACCTATTCACTTGTAGCATCTTGCAAAATATATGGAATTTTACAACGCATATCTTTAATGGTTAGATCTTATGTACACCAACCCTTTCAGTTATATTCCTGTCTATATTTTGAAGGATTTTTGCAGAGGTTTTTTTTCATTCATATTCATTCTTAAACTGATTTATCTATGTAAAATTGTATTCCCGAAAACATGGCCAGTTCTTTCTGATTTTTGGAGAGATAAAAGCGATTTTAGAAATTCTCTAATTTGACTAATATGTCAACAAAATGAAACAATAGCTTTGAACCTGTATGCAAATTAGCACATACTTAATAAGGTCTCCTTTTACCCTAATCACCTGTAGTCTCTCCAATTCAAATCCATTTGAAAGATCATATTGAAAAGATTTGCAAAAGATTGGTCTGACGACATGTGGTCTCATGTTTCCAGGACTCCTGTTTTGCTTTTGCAGTTGTTTCTATGACTCACTAACATGAAGGGTTAAAAGTTTGAATCCCTCCAGCACTTCTGCACCCAAAGTTGTGAGGTTCTAACTATAAAAGTATTCACCTTTTTGTTGATATCCAGCCGCCTGCACATCTCATCGGTGGAACATGCTTCAGAGGTTCTCGTGGGTCAGACAGTTCGGGTTAGGCCTCGGTTGGAGACCTGAGACCTTTATGCCCTCAAAACAATGTCAAACGAAGCTTGACCTCAAATCTCTGCCTTTTGCCTCAGACCTCCCACTCGCAGGTTGTTTTCAAAGGTCACAAGTCTGCTTTGGTCAGTGTCTTGTGTCGTTTTTGTGCCGGAGCTTTGCCCCAATTGAGTCACAGAGGATCCTCTTTTTGCTGTTTTGTACCAGTTCCTGCAGAAAGTATTATAAAGCTGCTTATAAAGCAGTTGTCCTATAAAAAAGTGGATTTAAATAGTGTTTTTTATTTTTTATTATTAGTTTATTTAAAAAGGGGACAGTGCAATTTCATAAAACACATGATTACACATGGTTAAAAAAGCCAGTTAGCCAGAAGGCTAGTTTTCATCTGTAGTCCCCTGGCCATGATGTAAAAAAAAGCAGAGAATTACGAAACAAAAAACAAACAAAATGTACAATATACAAAATACATATACAAACACTTACGATACAATTAAGAAAAAATACAACATCACATACAAAATCACAAATGTTTGTTTGTTTCTGTCTTTGGTATGTTTGGCGGCTCATGTCTCACAGGTTTTCTGTTGATTTGTTGTACTGTCAGGTAAAAAAAAAGGAAATCAAGCCAAACTCAAAGACAAGACCGCACAAGTTTCTAGTAGGCAAGTATCACCATGTTTATTGATAGTGCTACAAGATTACTGTTCTGATATCAGCAATAAGAGATTAGCCACGGTAAAAACAGCACCACAGTAACTCTAAATCTGTTTGTCCTCGTGTTATTCTTAACCCTTCTACTGCTTCTTTTATCAGCTTGAGGTTTCTGTGTTGTTCTGTGGGGACGAAGCATTAACAAGAAAGATGCTTTAAACAGGAAACAGAGGCCCTCTCTGGTTTCGTTGCACCCAGGAAGAGACAGCCCCGCTCCAGTGAGTGACACAAACCAGAACACACACACACAAACACACAAAGTCCTCAGCATCTATCAAGTATCAGGCTTTATTTACCTACTTGACACCTTAATCCTACACTTGTCGACGCAGTGAGTGGAAATTTACCCCAAGTTTTACGCCCCGGGAACATTGATCCTGTCTAAAAAAAACCCACAACAAGACATCATAATCCTATTTGAAAGAGACGGACATGGATGTGAGACATACTTACTGGAGGTGATGATGTTTTGCAGTGATCAGAATTTGGGGAAGACAAGTGAAAGAGAGGAATTTTTAGAGGAAATCTGGTGATTCATTAATGTGGCTGTTATTACTTCACTTCCTTGTTGACTTTAAGTCGCAGGACTCATGTTTTCTTTGATTCTCTGGTTGATATTTTGGTAAAAGGACAATAACTTGACCGAACAATACCTATGAATCAGTTGCAAACATTGCCTTGAAAAAAAGCATGATTTAGTATTGTTATTTTTAGACTATAATATTGGGAAACCCAAAGGAAATCCGCCTCAAACTTTCCACTGATGATAATGAAAGTCAGGTTGAATGCCTTTTGCTATCAGGAGGAATTTGTCTCTCGCTAACAAACCCAACCTCTTCAGCTGCTATCACTTGGACAAACACACACCCACATACAGATGAGGATCATAGTGGGAGTCCAACCTGACTGACTTGCAGCTGTGTCAGCAGGAGCTGGAAAAATCCAGAAGAAAGAAAAAAAACAAGGGAGAGGGATGAAAAGAGATAAGAGGAGTGGAAAGGAGATGAAAGTGTTTTTGTTGGCCCGCCTTTTTTTCAGTTCCTGGAGTCAGAGGTGTAAACTCGAGTCACACGACTTGGACTCGAGTCAGACTCGAGTCATGAATTTGATGATTTTGACTCGACTTGACAAAATGTAAAGAGACTTGCAACTCGACTTGGACATAATAACCTGTGACTTCACTTGGACTTGAGCCTTCTGACTTGAAACGACTTGCTACTTTCCCCAAAACCCAGTTAGTTAGTCCAACCAAACGCTGATGACGGCTCACCTTGTTAGCCACCTGTCAATCAAAGGTAGCCACGCCCCAAATCATACCATTCTTTATCTTCTATTTTCTTCTAAATGGGGCCATTATTTACACTATGAATATCAAATTGTCTTGAAGAAGATTTTTTACTAGAGATTGAGACCATAGTGTCCTAAAAAAAATTCTGACGTAATAAATCAAGTTAGAAGTTTTCTCATTTTGCATTGAAATTAATAGATAGAAATGTTTTTGCAGCTGCCCGTCAGTGCCCCCTACTGGAATTTTCGGTAGAATGCAGCTTAAGACACTTCCTGGTTTGCCTCCCTGCTCAGACCTGGAGGTTGCCACCTGGATTGAACGCTAACGCTAGCTTCTTTGCTAAGTAATTTTGCTAGTAGCATTGCTAAATTAGTGAGAAAAAAACAAACACAGACAATATGAGATGAGACAGGACAGGACAGGACAGGACAGGACAGAAACTTCTGTGGAACTAGTTAAAGTGCAATATGCTCTTGGGGTTTTTTTTCAAATGTGTTTGAAGAATGTTTTTGCAAAAAAAGTTTGGATGAATAAATACAGATTTTAAAAGCATACATTATCTGTGTAGATACTATTACTCTGTTAAAAGGACTCGAAACTCAAACTGTAGGATTTGGGACTTGACTTGAGACTTGTCGGTCTTGACTTGGGACTTGACTTGAGACTTACTTGAGGGCAAAGACTCAAGACTTGCTTGTGACTTGCAAAACAATGACTTGGTCCCACCTCCGCCTGGAGTTTTACTTGGCATATGTGTATATATGGGTGAATATGTTGTGTGTGTCCGTGTGTTAGTATATGACTGAGTCAGTGTGTGGCTGCGCTCCTCTGTGCACCTGCATGACGTTTCTGAGTGGGTGAGTCAGTGTTTGCAGGTGAGTGGTAATGGGACTGATAATGCTGAATGATGAAGTGCCTCTCACTGACATGCCGCTGTGGGCTGATGTGAGCAGGACTGTCAGGCATCAGCCAACTGTGTGATGAAACTGACTGAGAAATCTACTGAGTCTGTGACAGTGTTTGCGCTTTCTGTAACTTTCTTTTTCTACATTTCTGTGGTGGAACAAGTGATAACTGGGCCAACTTGAATGACATGTTATGCTGTAGTTTTAGCTGGTTTCCAGGGATTTTCAAGCTGCAATAAAGTATTCTTCTGCCGTCAACAACTCATGCATCTGACCTGGATTCATCTTCGTCTGCCCTCTGAATGTATAATTGGTGATTCTTTAAAGCTGGTACTGTATGTTTGCCTTAACACACTAATTAGATGCTCATAGTGTTGCTCACACTATGCATAAACAATAGACTGTATAAATAAAATGGATGTAGTCACCATGTCCTCATCCATTTGTTTGTATTCTCCACAGATCCCAAACAATGCTACGTCATAAGCTAGCGCTACCGCTAGTGAGCTAGCTTGGTTAGCAAGTGGCAGTTGTTATTGAAAATGAACAACAAACTCCTTAGCGTACTTGGCCAACAACAGAAACATGTATGTGATGAATAGTACTACCAACAGAGTAAAGAACCCATAACTAAGTTTTTAAAATCTGAGAAAACAGAAAAACTGAACTTTTAACAGGATAAAAGTGGGAAGACGTGAGACATCAGCAGTTACAATGGGGAAAACTGTGCGATCCTAAAACTCAGTATATTTAACACTAACTTACGTATGCAGTGCATTTTGTCACGTCAGTTTTAGGCTCACTACATTTCTGTTAGTTAAGCTAAAGCATTTTACACTTGTAACTTATGTTGTAGTAGAATGTGGATAATTCAGAAAGCTACTCGGCATTTAGTACATTAACGTAACTGTTACCGCAAATCGGACACCGTTCGGCTAAGATTCTACCAAAATTTCACATTTACTGCTTATATAAATGATCATGTTATGCTTACAATTAATTAAATGGTGAGAAACTAAAGTCAAAATTTCGAACTGTATATTGTTTTAACCGTGTATGTTAGCCTTGGGTTTACCAGAGTCGGCAAAAGGATGCTAACACAGATGGATTAGCCGTGTGCTAACTGTATCCCAAATTGAACACTTGGATCTCCTCGCTGTAAAACAATGGGGGCTGCTAAATTTTTCGGGGAAATTGGATGTTTCTGGGTAAGCCAAATAAATAACAAGTTATCAACCATCGTTATCAACACAGCAGGACTGTACTTCTGTCCTTCACAATAAAATACAGTACAGTAAAAACACAGATGTACTTTTAAGATCGCCTGAGTGTCGCCTGAGCGCTCTTACTGCTTTCTCTCATCAGAGTTATTTTCGTCTTTTAATTAGACATGTTAATCTCCACGTACATAAATTAAATTTCACATGTAGATTGTTAAATATGTATGAATCAATTATACCTACACTAGTGGTGGCGATCTTATTCTAAATGACTGTGAAACACCGGAAAGTACAGCAATGCAGATGTGTCCAGCTTGCTAACACATAGCTAACATTAGATTGCAACAGCTACCTTGTCCCTTCTGGTAGACACAGAGTGCTAAAATAATCATATGATATGCTTGACTCTATTAGTTTTAGCTAGAAACAGGCATTTTGTAGAGTATTGTATGTATTGTGACCAGTGTTGGGTAGTAACGCGTTATTAGTAACGCCGTTACGTAACGCCGTTACCTTTTTCAGTAACGCGTTACGTAACGCGTTGTTTTTTTAAATTCAGTAACTCCGTTCCCGTTACCAAACGCTGCGTTACTCCGTTCCTTTTGGTGAGGTTTTACAACGGCACAAAGTTCCCGATCAATAAAGTTGAATTGAATTGAAAAGCAAAGCACTTGTCGCCCTCCAGCATCACACACGTAATCAAACACGCGCCATGAAGAGGACTGGACAGGTCAGGGCACTGCATGATGGCGAGCGAGAAGGGGAAGATAAGTTTCTACGCATGGAAATATTCAAACTATTTTCAACTAGAGAGCAAAGGGGAAAACAACATTTTGGTAACATGTAAACTTTGCCCCGGGTCAAAAATCCTTTCTACGGCGAACAACAGCAACAGCAATCTGCTGAAGCACCTAGAGAAGCGACATGCTTCCACAAAGTTAGCAGCTAAGGTAACGTCAGCTAACGCAGCATCCGAGACCGACAGCAGCGAGCAGCACACACCCACTCCACCCAAGCAGCAGCGGTTGGAGTTCGAAAGACGGACCCATAGCCAGGCACAACTTGACAAAACAATAGCACGGTATGTTTGATTGTTTATTTGGATCTCTTTATCAGGCTATTATTCCAAGAGTCCAATGTTAAATTTTTACAGATAAAAACACGTGTTTTTCCCCTCAGGTATGTAGTGGAAAACATGCTACCCATCTCCACAGTGGAGGACCCTGCTTTCAGGCAGATCGTCAGCATGGTGCCATGCACAGGTAATAATAATATTAATAATATGGAACTTGCATGCAAGCAAAACATGTGTGTTGCTAGATTGTTTACCGCGCCTCCTGGACGCTGCTCGTGTCTCCACTGCAATCACACATGCAAGAAAGGATCGATTTTTAGACACAATGAAACTGAAATATGGTGAACTGTGTTTGGACACGTTTTGGCTGCTTTTATCAACCTTCTCATTCATGCTACTTTCCTGTATAAACAAACAAACAAACACTTAAAGAGACTGTTCTCTAAAGCAGGCACATGTCCCACTAAAGCGCCCAAAATAGTTTTTGTTTTGTTCTGTGACTGTCTTTCTTTCCATTACTAGACTGGCGTTTACTGATCTGGTATGATTATTATCCTTAAGTCATTATTTCTTAAAGATGTCAGTTAGGTTTGGTTTAAATGTAAAAACATAACGGCTCAGAATGAGGGTTTATTTTTTATAAAGCATAATTTTCAGGCAGCAATTAAAAGAGTCTATGCTGTACAGCAATACTACGTTGACTGTGATCCACCTAATATGTTTAAATTATTGGTTTAACAGGTGGCACACGGCAGATGGGAAGGAAAACCTTCTCCAACTACCTGGAGAGAGAGTATGCAAAAATGGAAAACGAGCTCAAGAAAGCATATGAGGAGCTACACTACATCTCAACCACAGCAGACATTTGGTCCATCCAAAACAGGAGCTACTTAGGTGTTACAGCTCATTGGATAAACCCAACTACTTTGAAACATGAGAAAGCAGCTTTGGCTTGTAAACGGATTAAAGGTAGTCACACTTATGATGTTGTTGCTAGTGAGATAGACCATATTCATTCTCTGTATGGATTGTCAACAAAGGTCACAGCCACTGTTACGGACAATGGCTCAAATTTTGTAAAGGCATTTAAAATGTATCAGCCCCCTGAAGCTGATAGTGATGATAGTGGTGATGATGATAATGAGGTCAGCTTCACAGATGTTAATGATGTGCTTGATGCTGCCACAGAGTACGGGATTGTTCTGCCACCACATCTCAGGTGTGCCTCTCATACTATGAACTTGGTGTCATGCTCTGATCTCGAAAAATGGTTCACTTCAAATCCTGCGATCAAAGGAATCTACCGAAGCGCTACAGCAAAGTGCACTGCACTGTGGAACAAGGCCAGTAGGTCAACCATGGCCTCCGAGACGGTGGGGGATGTGTTCTCCAAAAAGCTCTTGGTTCCATGCACTACAAGGTGGAACTCTTTTCATGATGCTGTGGCAAGGATAACTGAAATTCCTCTTAATGACTTAATCACCATCTGTGATCGTTTAGGCCTAAAATGTTTTAGTGATAGGGAACTCCAATTCCTGAAGGAGTACTGTGCCATCACAAAGCCACTCACCGTCGCTCTGGACATCCTACAAGGAGAGGACAACTGTTATTATGGCACCCTCCTGCCCACCCTTGAAGTGTTGATGGCCAAGACACTGGAGAAGAAGGACGGTCTGACTGTGGCAATGGGCCTACCTGATGCCATAGTTCAGGTAAGAAACATCAACACATGGAAATGTATATATATTTTACCAAATACATTTTATGTAAAAATTGGTAATCATATTGGTAATACCCACAATTCTCCATTTATAGAAATATGAGTGATGTTTCTTATGATTAAGTATCTTTGACTTTGACTCTTCTTTATCCTTTTACTCAAAAGGGAGTCTTTTACAAATGCTAATACCTTTGTCACTGTGTGTTTGCAGGCTATCAAAACCCGATTTGCTGCCGTCTTGGAAAACAAAGATGCCATGGTAGCGGCTGCCTCACTTCCCATGTTCAAACTGCGATGGTGTAAAGATCAGGTGAAGAAGGATATGGTGAAGGGATACCTGGTAGCAGAGTGTCACAAGGTTACCCCTCAGCCTGGCCCTGTGCAGAAACCAGAGGTACCAACAACACTAACACCAAGCACCTCCAAAACCCATGACTTTTTTAACTTTGGGGAGGACGATGACACCTTCAGTTCTGTCGAATCTGAGATACTATCCTACTTGAGAACAACCGAAACAGAGATGGATGTACTCCAACAATTTCCCACAATAAAGGAAGTCTCTCTAAAGAAAAATGCTGCTACTCCGTCCAGCGCCCCTGTTGAGAGGCTGTTCAGTTTGGGAAGTCTGGTACTGTGTCCCAAGAGGAACAAGCTCAAAGACAAAAGGTTTGAGAAGCTGCTTCTCATGAGATATAACCACTGGTTTCAGCAATAACTCTCCACTCAATCATTCAGATCTCTGCAAGTAAGCACCCTTGTTATCAGCTCACTCTGTTAGTTGGCATAAAATGCTGGCATGAAACTTTATAACATTTATTTACTTTATTACATTCTCTCTCTCACCTATTTCATAGATATGTTAACCATTGTTCAGGTTTGATTTTGAGCAGCTGGTGGTGTTATGCATCATTTTCATATTTCTTTGTCTTAAACAAAAGTTCTTAGGTGCTGAGAGAAAGCACATTCATTGGTCCAACTTGATTCTGAATAATAATAATAATAATAATTCTGATTGTTTATTTATATCAGAATATTGTTTTCAGTTATTTATATCAGAATGTCTGTATTTGCTTTTAAGCCACTTTAATTTTTGGCAGTTTGTTTTTGAATACCAAATAATAAAAATAGGCTTGCAGTTTATAGCCTATGGAAGACTTTACGGTCTGACTGAAATAAATAGGCATTTAAAAAATACTTTGGTGTTTGTGTCAAGGTTTGTGTTGGTGCACAACGGATCATATTTCTTGGATGATTAGTTTCAGTGATGTGGATGCAAATGGATTGAATCGGTTGTTTTAATCAACACTTTGTATTATTCAGCATCAGTACAGAACTGAAATGACGACGAGAGGGGAACTCAATCAAACAACCTTTATTTAATGGGAGCATCCGGACGTTTTACAGTAACTAAAAAGTTACTTTCTCAGTAACGCATTACTTTTTGGTTTAAGTAACTGAGTTACTAACTGAGTTACTTTTTTACAAAGTAACTAGTAACTGTAACTAGTTACTATTTTTCAGTAACTAGCACAACACTGATTGTGACACACTAATGTGATCATAATTTACAAAATGAACATCATCATGCTTGTAAAAACAACCACATTCCTACCTGAGGCTACATTCAATCAAAATAATATTATATCAGATTACAGAATTTGAAGGCCCACTCTGGTGCACTTAGGTTAGTATCAGATGGGAAATGTGCAATTGGGGGAAAAAAAATGCTCCGACATAAATCCTCTTATTATCACTTGAGAGATGTGACTCATCAATAATTGTGCACCTGATGGAGGCTGATAGACTGCAGCTCTTATTACACACACAGACAGAATTACATATGCAGCGACCTGAGAACAAGTGTCCTCGAATAAACTCTGGAAGGCTCAATGGAAAACCTATTAATGAATACAGAAGGTCAAAATTACCATATTCACAGAGTTCATGCAAGGAACAATGGTGGAGCTGGAGCCTGCAGCTTCACTGAATTATCTGGAAATCTTGTTGAAGGTTTGAGGGAGTTTCCAGGGTTTCCACACCAAATCCCAGCTGTTTCAACCAGGAGACCAGTGTCTTTGTCCTTTTGTTGGAAGTTATGTCTGGAAGAAAAGTTTTTTTTTTTAACCAAAGTCTGTTTGCTTTTACCTAACCTAGGATAGTGTTCTGTTGCATAACCTTAAGGAAGTGGTTTTATAGGTTAAATGTAACATTTTTACAGCACTAACAACATTTTTAAATCAGCGATTTTGACGCAGGGTACAACAGCGGTCATCCCATGTTAACAGTGTGTTGAGATTAGTGTTTTTTCAGATGAACTCTGTTATGTTTTTCTTAAAGTTAGGCTTTGTTTTTTTCTTACCTAACCTTAAGGAAGTGGCTGTGGTGCACAATCCAAACTGTGTCACAACATTAACTGGATCTGCAGCATAGGGTGCAACTGTGTGCATCACATGGCTGCAACAGTCTTCAATGATGTCAACAATGTGTTATTGTCAGATCAGCAACAGGAAAACAGCGCTCATCACGTGTATGTCACATTTTGTAGGGTATCATATGAATTGCAATGCAACGTTTTTCTAAGAAATCATTTGATTTAGTTTTACCAGGCAATAAAATAAGCAAGAAGAAAACAAGGGTGGTCTAATAATTTTTTTCCATGACTGTACATGTTCTACTGTTAGCTTTTATTTTTTCATTTTTATATCTACCCCTTACTGTTACTTGCTATTGTTAATAATACTCACCATACACAGTTACATATATGCACTTCTTGTTAGACGCTAAACTGTTTTTTGTTGCCTCCGTACTTATTCTGCAGTGACAGTAAAGTTGAATCTAATATGATTTAATAAGCCTGTGAAATGCCTTTTTCCTCCCACAGGGCTGTAATATTTAAGTACAATATAGCCTGTTTAGTAAGCATGCATGTGCATTAACGTGCATAAATTTGTAATGTGCTGCAATCTTAGCCAAAGGGCCTGACAACGAATTAGTCCTCATAAATAAATAATAGCATAGCTTCAATCTTAGCCAGAGCTCAGCAAAAGTATGCTATATCCATATGCAGCATCTCTAACTGAGGACTAGCTGAGCTTTATAGGGAACATGGTGTACAGACATGCATAAATGTTCTGTTTCTGTCTGCCTCTCTTAACGTACACTGTAAAAAAAAAAAATGTGTTAAATTTACGGTAAAATACCAGCAGCTGTGGTTGCCAGAATTTCACCGTAAAAATTACAGTGAGTGGATTTTCTACTGTAAATTTAAATGTAAATATTATCTAAAACTTTAATTTTGACTGAATATTCCCTTTATTTTTAGCGTATTTGTGTCCTAGTGAAAATATAGTATTTCTGCTTTAATTTTACATGAAAGAAACTGTGTTTTCTACAGTTGAAAAGTTTTGTACTATTCCTTGATTTACGGTAATTAAAAGCATCTACTAAGGTGATATTCAATTTTAAATTTTACGTCTACACTGTAAAAAAAATCAGTTTAATTTACAGTAAAATACCGGCAGCTGTGGTTGCCAGAACTTCACTGTAAAAATGACAGTGAAAAACCCCTTGGCAGTTCGAAATTAAATCGAGCGCGCAAGGCAGTCTGGGTATACCCAGGCTACCTGTTTACATGAATTTTTAAAAATATTTTTACAGAAAAACTGCGTATTTTCAAAAGTTTCGTAAGTTGTGTACTATTCCTTGATTTTCGGGAATTAAAAGTGTCTGTTGTGGTAATATGCAATTTTTTTTATTTACGCCCTATTTCTCATGCAATTTGACATCTTTTTTACAGTGTAATGCAAACACAGGGTCATTAAAATGTGTAATTGCTCTTTGTTTTATTACTGCATGGATTATATATGTGTGTTTAAATGCATGCAGACACACAATGAAGTTAACACATGTCTCCACTCCTCCCAAGAACACACACATGCACACACCACATCACAGAGTTCCCCATGTTCTCTTCAATATTAGGGACTGCGGTTCAAGTTCTAGTCCCCAAACGAGCACCATGACATGTTTCTTTGTCTCTCTGCCCCCTTTTTCCTCATGATCGCTGACGTGGGGAAACTCAACAATCGCTCACTTTTTTCTCCTCTTCCAAAAACAGTACAATTGTTATTTGTTTCTGTTGTTGTTGCGG
Organism: Centropristis striata; assembly: GCF_030273125.1. NCBI lineage: Eukaryota > Metazoa > Chordata > Actinopteri > Perciformes > Serranidae > Centropristis > Centropristis striata. The sequence goes on along the minus strand of NC_081524.1, from coordinate 7,143,681 downwards.
ACCAGAGACTGGAGACAATGGCTCATTCAGAAGAAGCCCTGTGAGTGTATCTTGTTGTATGAGACGTAGACGATGTGGTCAAGAGAAAAGAGATGTTCCTGTGCTGTTGCGGCGGAGATTAAACCTCTGAAGTCCAGGAGATTATGGTTCAAATTTGTCCACTTCCTATGCATTCATTTCTGTCTCTGTTCAGCATCTTTCAGTCTGTCCTAACATCACATGCATGGCTCCTTTTTCTCCACACAAACTTGGCTATCAGTCAGATTTTTCATTTTATTTTAATTAACAAAGTTTAAAAACTGCCAGGAACCCAAAATACAAACAAAAGACACAGGTGTCTATGGAAATGTACCTTTTATTTTTTATTTTAACCATTTATACACACAAAACCAGCAGAAAAAACAATAAATAATAAAACTACAAAACAATCAATTTGCATGTAAATTAAAAATAGTAATAGTTTTCATTGTAGAAAGAAAATTCACATTTCTAGAAACATAAATGGCACACTGTGAAAGCTCCTATGATTGCACTTTCAACTGGCTTTCTCAGCTTGTCTACATATCATATATAAATAAAGTTATGACTGTAAATAAAACATGTGTATTTTCAGTAAATAGACAGACTCCAGAGGGTTAAATGCATCTGGGCGACCTCTTTCAAAGCCCTTTTTTCCTAACTCCAACTAACTGTTTTTTGGCATATCTTTACATAGCGCCTTTCTTTCCTCAAATTACTTTCACACAAAGTTTTAAGGGATTAAATATAGCTGACTGTTGCTGTTAATCATCTACTTTCCCAGTCTAGAATGAGTCAGCTGCAGTACTCCAGTCACAGGCCCGTTTCTCCCACCTTTAAGCTTTCCCCTTATTTTGCACCAGACTATAAGTTCCTGTCAACATTATTGTTTTCCACACAGACTTGTGTAGTAGATGACATCTTCATTTGGAATCCATCAGTGGGCAGGACTGATTACAGAGCAGTGTTTGTCTATTGTATTGTTCCCCTGGTTGCCAACACGTCTGGCTCTCCAGCAGGCATTGTTAATGGCTGTGACTCAAAATGAACACTCAACGCAGTGTTGTTTTAAAAAAGCATTACAGTATGTGAGCGGTGCACTTTACAATGCCTGTTGTGGTTAATGGTTAAATCTGTTGGAGCTTGGGCTTTGTACTCCTGTTTTGTGGTCTTTTTTGTGTGAAGTTAGGACACGTTTATACATAGCAGGGTATTTAGAGAAACAAATATCCCCCCCCCCCAAAAAATAACATTGTGCACACAACATCGTTTTCAAAAAAGTTGTCAACCTGCATAAATACACTCTAAAAAAATGACACTGGCTCAACTTAAAAAAATAGTTATAACATTTTGCATTTATCTTTTTAAATAATTCCAACTAAGACATTATTGAGTATTTTCACAAAATTGCTTAAAAAAGACACAAAATGACAAAAAATACATTGAATTAGCAAAAAAGACACACAATTATTTAAAAAAAAAGACACAAAATGACAGAAAAATAACTAAATTACTTAAAAAAGAAACAAACTGACCAAAAAAGGACACACAATTATTTTAAAAAGACACAAAATTACACAAAAAAAGACACAAAATTACTAAAAAAAGACACAAAATTACCCCAAAAAAGACACAATTATTAAAAAAAGACACAAAATTACCGAAAAAGCGTAACCAAAGGGACCTTCCACACACAACACGGTAAAGTGCCATTCATATAAAACTCACATTAAACTTTCACATCAAGGTGAGGGCCACAAAATATCGTCACGAGGGCCACAATTGCCCCGCGGGCCGCGAGTTTGAGACCCTTGGTCTAGTACAACCAACATGTTGTCCTCTACAAGCTTCATTATGTTGAACCAACTCAATTTTTATATCAACATTTTAGTGTTAATAAGTGGTCAAATTACTCTATTTAAGTTGCTATAACTCCTTTATTTTACTTTTTTTCTACTCAGCAAAGTCCATGTAAATTGTTACCTCAATGTTATTGAGTATAAGTAGCTTATTTCACTTAAGTCAGACATATTGTAATACGATATTAGGTTTTATTACCTTAATACTTTTCCTTGTTAAGTGAAGGGCAGAAATGCTTCTCCAAAATCAATATATTTCTGAGTTAAGACATCTTTCTTCATTTTTAATTTTGATCAAGTTCTTGAAATAAGTTATCAACTTAATAAAACAATGGACATGTTATAAATTGTATTTTTTATGCTGAAAAAGCTCGTGTTTTTAAGTCATACTAATTAACCTCCTGAATCTTTTCTTAGAGTGTAGGCCGTCAAGGGCCATTATAACTATGCCAAACCTATGGGCGGCCGTGTAGGGAGAAGGATAAAGCCATGCAAGCCAATCAGAATCCTCAGAATCAACAACAACGAATAACACGAGCGACTTCCTGTTCCTTTCAAAACAACTAGATAGAATAAGCGTGAGAACCTAAAACCCCGTTTCTCCCAGTTGACACGACAACACATAACCGGAGTTTTCCAAATTCTCCACTTTGCTCAGAGTTTTTAGAAATCATTTTCTGTGATAAAAATGGGTTTTCGTATAAATGAGAGGCCAAACCACGTGGACATATCTGCGTTTTCCCTTCGTGTAAACGGGGCCTTAGATCATGTTGAGCCCGGCAGCCAGATGTGCCTTCAGCATCTCTTTTTTTTAATCATTTCAGAGGAGGGGAACTCAGAAAACATAAATATTAGCGATAAGCTGTCTTATTCACTCCACATTCACTTGTTCCTGGGTCTGAATATCCTGAACTGATGTTTTTTCCTTCAGGAATTCTTAATATTTTCATGTTCAGATCCTTATCCCCATTCTAAAATCCTGCAGAGTTCAGCCCTGTGTGCTCCCGCCCTCCTCCGCTCTTTACACGCCAAGCTCTGTGGTTTTGGGTTTGGTCCACAATGCAACTCTGTGGTCAGCCGCTACTTAGACAAGCTGAATGAAACAGGAGCTCAGTTTCCCTCTCCTCCTCACAGTAGCACCTCCATAACATGTCATCACATTCACACAGACAGACACACGTCAGCAAACTGCGGCTCACACTCCACCATGGGAAACTCTTAGTGAAGAGGAAGAGTCTGGTCCAAGTCTGTCAGGTCAGCTGAGGCTGAGACTCTGTGGTGCCTTCCCCCCGGGGATGAGGGTTCAGGACTGGGCTGGAGCTCCACAGAGCCTGGGGGGCACTGGGAGACAGCTCCAGTGCTCTAATGCAATATTCAAATCCAGCCTGTGTCTGATGCTGCAGCGTGCCTCGCTGCTCTAAAGCTGTCCTGTCTCATCACCGTCCACGCTGAGTCACGCTCCTCACGCCCCCGCTGCCTCCACAGCCTCCAGGGCCTCGGGGGGTCAACACACATGCAGGAGCGTGGAGGAACACACATGTGCTTTAAGAGAAACACAAGCTGGCGAACTACACACCTGCACCTACACGGACGCAGACACACATATGCTTCAAGCTCGGCCCATTTAATTACACCAACCTAAATGAGGATGAACACACATATCCTGTTTAACCCTCTTTGATGTGCAGTTATGGGTTCATACAGTACAGGCCAAAAGTTTGGACACACACCTTCTCATTCAATGTGTTTTTCTTTATTTTCATGACTATTTACATTGTAGATTCTCACTGAAGGCATCAAAACAATGAATGAACACATATGGAATTATGTACTTAACAGAAAAAGTGTGAAATAACTGAAAACATGTCTTGTATTTTAGATTCCTCAAAGTAGCCACCCTTTGCTTACTAGAATATAAGACATGTTTTCAGTTATTTCACACTTTTTTGTTAAGTACATAATTCCACATGTGTTCATTAATAGTTTTGATGAATCTACAATGTAAATAGTCATGAAAATAAAGGAAACGCATTGAATGAGAAGGTGTGTCCAAACTTTTGGCCTGTACTGTAGATGCAAACACACATATGCTTCAAGCTCGGCCCATTTAATTACACCAACCTAAATGAGGATGAACACACATATCCTGTTTAACCCTCTTTGATGTGCAGTTACGGGTTCATATATACAGTCATGGAAAAAATGATTAGATCACGCTTGTTTTCTTCAGTTTATTGTTCATGTTAATGCCTGGTACAACTAAAGGTACATTTGTTTGGAGAATAAGAACAGGTAACAATTTAAATGAGTGAAGGTCATCACATTTCATTGCACAATAACCAGTGGTGGGAAGTAACTAGTACATTTACTCAAGTACTGTACTTAAGTACAATTTTGAGGTACTTGTACTTTACTTGAGTATTTCCTCTTAATGTAACTTTACACTGCAAAAAAGGTGTGTCTAAAAACAAGACAAAAACACTAAATCTGAGGGAAATTATCTTTTTCACTTGACAAGATTTCTTAAATTAAGATGGTTAGATCTATAAATAAGCATGTTGAATACTTAAATAAGAAATTAACTCTCAAAACAAGATGAATTAAAGCTGCAAGCAGAGATGAACTGGCCTGAGCAGAGGGCACTGCATATTATTTGTTTCTTACCAAGATAAAAAAATATATAGAAGTGTTAGATACTTTATCTTGTTTTAAGAGTTAATTTCTTATTTTAAGTGTCCAACATGCTTATTTCTAGATTTAACATCTTAATTTAAGAAATCTGAAAGTGAAATTATCTGTCCATGCAGCAAGATCATTTCCCTCAGATTTAGTGTTTTTATCTTTTTTTTAGACACACCTTTTTTGCAGTGTAAAGTTACATTAAGAGGAAATAAGTACAAGTACCTCAAAATTGTACTTGAGTAAATGTACTTAGTTCCTTTCCACCACTGGTTATTGTGCAATGAAATCTGATGACCTTCACTCATTTAAATTGTTACCCGTTCTTATTCTTGCAGCCACAGCAGCTTTTGCGAGCCCTCCTCCTTGCAGCCGTCTCATCTGAAACGAGTATACATTAATGCTGTGTGGCTGCTCCCACAGAATAACTACCCAGGAAGTATAATTCAGATGTACAGCACGGTGGGTAGATACAGTGAGAGCCAGGAAGGATGTGGCCTCCCCTGCACTGTGCTGCACTGTGCTGGTTCACTCTTCCTGCCTCTGTCCATACACTGTACGTTCACAAGGTTACGCATTCTCTTCCACTTATAAAACAAGTCATCACGTTGTAACAGCGAGTCCATAAAACAGTTTAAGGCATGCCCCAATAGGTCCCAGAGCTCCCTTTCGGTGCTGTCTCCCAGAAATAGTGCCCTGCATATTTTATGAGGGCTTTTATTTTTGTCTTTCCTGAGCTGAAAATGGGGTGAAGACGCAGTTTTGTGGTTGTTTCTGTGCAACGGGCTGCTCCCTTTATAGACTCACTGGTCACTGTGTCTCTCTCATGTGGTTTCACTACGAGGCACAGTGGCAGTGAACTCTGGGATTGACTCGTCACCCTGAGCTGACACAGTGGCAGCGGTAACTGAGAGCTGCTGGGCTGATTAAAGAGGGCAGCAGAGCATGGTGACATATTTAGCAAAGCAAAAGTAAATGGCAGTTTACTTAAGTGCAACAGTGTTTAGACAGAAATGCACGTTATTGGGACACAATGACCCAAGACAGTTTGTGTGTGGGTAAGATACACAAAAAATTCTCATCACGATGGAAAATTATAGCTTCCCAGTCCAATCAGAAGGCTTCCTGTGTTGGGCAGGACCAAACTGAAATACTGCTGCACTGCAAAAAAAAAAAGAAGGGGGTGTCTAAAAACAAAATAAAAACACTAAATCTGAGGGAAATTTTTTTGCTGCATGGACAGATAATTTCACTTGACAAGATTTCTTAAAGGAGTTTATATCACTGCGCCCAGACAACAGGAGAACAACTAGGACGACCAGTAGAGGTCACTGTGCAGTACAGTACAGATCTACTGAGTTTGGCAGATCAGTTTTTTCTATAAGAGCTCAGTACCAAATGAGGTCAGAGACATCAGCACATTTGTTGGTTTAAATCTAAAATAAAATCATGGCTTAAATCCACTCAATCATGCACCTACCAACTATAAACTCAAACATTAGCTCACTATTTTGCAATCTCTTTAGTGATGTATTTTAACATTGTTTCGTGTTGTGTCTTAATACTGTGACTTTACTTTTGCTGTTGTCCTGTGTTGTATTGTGTTTTAAGAGTGTGAAACTTTGTTGTTGCTGTTTGAAAGGCTTGTTTGTTTGTGTTAGATTTATGTTAGGGACTACAGATGAAATTTAGCTAGTAGCTAATTCTGGTACGGCTGAGAGCCTGTCCCTGTTAAATAAACGAATAAATAAATAAATAAATAGATGAATAAATAAATAAAACTTTAGGTTCACTTCCACTGCTCTCATCGACATTGTTTCCAGCCACAGCAAGCAGCTGTTTTCATAAAAAAAAGCACTATTCACTAGCTGACCTGCAACAGATGGCAGACAGACAAAGATAGCAACTAGCTGGTGAGCAGAGTGGAGTTCAGCTGCTAAAGAGACGGATATTTCTCTCAGGAGGAGCTGGAGAACAAAACAGAGCAAGGAGGAGAATGAATATTGGATTTACCTCAACAGGTGGTCACAAACACACCTGAATGAATGTTGTTCTGTGGTTCTGCAGAACTGAAGTTGTTTTATTGACTGATCCCAGCCTTTTCTTACAGTAGCTGGTATTTTGCATTGTTGCTATAACTAAAAATGAATGTTCGTGTGTGTTTATTAAGAGGGGATTTGCTCCCTCAGCAGGTTTCTCTGCGCTGCTCTGGCAGCAGTATTTGAATTATCAGTTTAAGTGTCTCTTACTGAGCCGCAAAGTTTTATTCTATTGCATAACTTTATATCCATGCGGAATGTAAATTATGTTAAACTTAAAAAAAGAAAGAAAGATATAATTTACAAAAACATCACGAAAAAGAGCAGCCTGTGCTAAAAGCTACCAAGGTCCACACCTCTTAATAATAATCATCATCTTGATTGGTTAAAAATAAATACAAATAAGTTAATCACAATAAACATAGACATAAACATAGTTCCAGTCTGAATGTACCCAAAATGCTGTTCTTACCATAAACTATGTATATATTTTTTATTATAATATTCATCTGAACGTTATAATATAGGAGCTGAACTTCATAACGGTGCATTGGATCTCCAAAATATCCATTATAACTATATAATTAAGCACATTATCATTAGGTAAAGTAAAAATACAGCCATAAAACCAAATGCAAAACACTGCCTTTATGCATTTATAAGTTAAATTATCTCTGTTCTGTTTCTAAATTGAGACCTTCCACACTAAAACATCTGCCAGTTATTCTCTTTATTCAGTTTCACTATCCACAAACACTCTGAGCACTGTGTGGACGCAGAGAAAAACAGTGCCAGGTCCAAATGATGGGTTATTCTGTTTAATAATACATGAAAGAGGAATTTCTTGCGGGTGGTAAATTATACATGAAAAGTGGTGGTGGTGAATTACAGAGCCGACATGTCAAGGTACATGCTGGAACATCTCCTCCTGGCTGGCTGCACCTATCTGAGAGGATGATTTGTGCTCACGCTTGTAGATTGTGAGAGGCTGAGTCAGAACATTGTAAAAATGTGAGTGGCGTAATGTTTGTGGGTGTGAGGTGTGAGGACAGGAGCAGATAGGGCGCAGCATGTGCATGTGTTTTGATAAGAGAGAGAGAGAATCGATGCTCTTTTATGTCTTACACTCTGAATGTTTGTGTTTTGCAGCACTGATAAACGGCTCATATCACAGCTGGCCTTGGCTGCAGCAGCCCGAGGTGAGCCATCCACTGTCTCCCTCTGATCCTCGGCCTTGTGGATGAAGTCATAACTCTAGCAGATGTTCACCAGCAAGCGTCACTTTGTTATTAATAGGGCCCTCTACAGGTTAAGAAAAGAACTCAATCCGACAAATTGTGGCATAAAACAAATAACTGACTGAAATAATCCACATCGGCTGAGACAATCAGTGTTCTGGTATGCTCTAAATATTCCAGATAGTTAACCCTCTATGGTACGGTGTTGCCCTCAGGCAACATACCCATTTTTGGCCTGTTAAATTTCTACAATGTATGTTTTTGAGTGATGCGATACTTTTACTTTTTCCACTAGGGGGAAAAGTGGCCACCGTGAAGGTCTCAGGCCACACCCTCTCAAAAGTCCGCTCACTCTGCGTGTCTCCATTACAAAAAGGCCCCCAGAGGGATTTAAGAGACTCCGGAGGTGACGTATGGTTTTTGACCGTTGCGCAATCGCTAATGATGTTTTGACCGTGACTTCACATACGCAGCGGATTAAACACAAGAGACTCAACTGTGGCCACCGTCGCTAACTGTGCACAACGTCAGCAGCTGATCATAAACAAAGCAGCATGGCTAATTATGCACAGCGTCTCCACTGATCATAAACATAGTGATTATGTTTGTGAATTAACAGGCATTGCTAACTGTGTACAAAGTGTCCGGTGCTTGTTGTAAACAAACAGAGATTGCTAAGTGAACACCTCCTGCAGCAGCACACACACTGTACTGCTACAGAGCTAACTGTTAGCCTGTTATCAATTTTCAGACTGGACGCTAAGGGGTAAACATCCCCTCCGGCTCTGCAGCTGGGAGAGACTGCTGCAGGAGGACTGTGCCGCTTTGACTCCTTCTTACTATTCTTAACAAGCTATGCCTCGTTCCGGATGGATGATCTTCAAATTAGGGGCGTTTCGGTGAGTGAGACCCGCCTCATTCCGGGTATTGGCCGGTAGTGGAAACAGCCCTAAAGAGGAAAGAGTATAGGGAACCAATAGCAATGCTTTAATTTGTCACATGACCTCCAGGAGGCCATATTGAAACCCTATTTTGCAGACTTTTCTAAGGAAACAGCTTTGCCATTTTGCGTCACAAAAAAATCACTCAAAACATAATTTCCTGGCCCTTTTCCATCTGGAAAAATCTATTCCTACTGATAGGTGAGTAAACCTTCATTTTTGATAGTTTCATACACTGTTCAAGACATTCATTTCAATGGGTCGTTGGTTCAATGGTACAATGTTTCCTACAGGCAACATTCAGACAACAAACAGGTTAAAAAAGTTCCTTTTATAATGTTTTTAAATTTAAAATGTTATATGTACCCTGAAGAAGCTACTGAATCTTTTACACATGTTTATTAAATAAATTATATTAAAATTAAATGTAAAAACTTTCTGTTGCAGTGTTGCATACGGGCAATAAACCCAAAACCTTTTTTTTAAATTAAAAAATGTCTTTCTTCGCAACAAAGTAGCACAGGAATAAACACTAAAATAAAAAATAAAAACAATAAAAGAAATAAATAAATAAAAGTAAACCATAAAACACTAAAAACACGAGCAGAGTCTCATGCGTGGTTGAAAGCCAAGGAATAAAAATAGGTTTTAGCATGAGTTTTTAAAATTTTAAGACAAAAAACCCCCACTCCAAACATTTTTTTCCTAACTGGCATCATAATGCGTACCATAGAGGGTTAGGATATCAATATTAGATGCCTTACATCTCAAGTGCTCAATCTAACACAATGTCATATACAGTGAAATACCTCCAAGCAAACTTTAACTGCCTGCTTTGAAGTTCAAAGTGTTTCCCCATCCCCCCAACTCCTCGTCTATTCTGGGTGGTGCCAGATGTGACCTGGGCAGAATCGCTGAGCGAGCGCACCTTTCATGGTAATGAGGTAAGAGTTATGGTTCGCCCCCGAGCCAAAAGGTCTGCCTGGAACACAAAGAGAAGAACACCTTGGCAACCTCGACCTGACAGCGCAGAGCAAAGCCTGGCTCCGGTGCACTGAACAGACTTTTATTGAAACAGTGTGTGTGTGTGAGGAAAACAACATGTGATGTTTCATTCTGTTCTAAGGCCACATGGCTCCCATCTGAGTTTGATTTACACCGCTCAGATATGAAGTGTGTCTTTGCTTCACGAGGTTCAAGCCTGTCCTCACTCAGCCAGTTGAAGTCATTACTCTAAACCCCCATGACAGAGAATGAAGTTGTGTATTTTGCCTCTACCATGAGTGTCTTTGGACCCTGTTGACAGGCACACTAGTGGTTCGGATTCAGTTTTTGGCAACATAATCTTCCAAATCTAGAACATCAGGCTTGCAAATTTTCCTTCCTTACTTACATGTTTCCTTAGTGAATATGTGAGCAGAGTTTGGCCTACTTGCTGACCCAAGACAGTTTGTGTGTGGGTAAGACACACAAAATATCTCATCACTATGGAAAATTATATCTTCCCAGTCCAATCACAAAAATCACTGAAAATACTGCTGCACTGCAAAAAAGGTGTGTCTAAAAACAAGATAAAAACACTAAATCTGAAGGAAATGATCTTGCTGCATGGACAGATAATTTACCTTGACAAGATTTCTTAAATTAAGATTGTTAGATCTAGAAATAAGCATGTTAAACACTTAAAATAAGAAATTAACTCTTAAAACAAGATAAATTATCTAAAACTTCTGAATCTAAAGGTTTTTTTGGTAACGCTTTATAATAAGGTCCTTAATAGCCATTAATTAACAAGTAATAAGGCATTGTTCTCGCTTTAGATCCGGTAGTTGCAAAAAGCATAGTTAACTTATGGTTAACTTATAATAGATGAGCAATAAAGTTTATTTTAATATCAATAGGCAAACAAAATAAGATTAATAAAGGCATGGCAAAGACATAATGGGTGGGTCATGGGTGTTTGTAATGCCATTATTAACACTTATATAAGCTTATAAACACACAATAATGTTAATAAGCATCTTGTAAGGGCTTACAAGGGCCTTATTACTTGTTAATTAATGGTTATTACAAGGACCTTAATATAAAGCGTTACCGATTTGTTAAATTAAGATTGTTAGATCTAGAAATAAGCAAGTTGTACACTTAAAATGAGAAAATAACTCTTTAATTTATCTTGTTTTAAGAGTGAATTTCTTATTTTAAGTGTACAACATGGTTATTTTTAGATTTAATAATCTTAATTTAAGAAATCTTGTCAAGTGAAATTATCTGTCCATGCAGCAAGATCATTTCCCTCAGATTTAGTGTTTTTATGACACGCCTGTTGACAGCCACACTAGTGGTTCAAATTCAGTTTTTGGCAACATAATCTTCCAAATCTAGAACATCAGGCTGGCAAATTTTCCTTCCTTCGTTACATGTTTCCTTAGTGAATGTGTGAGCAGAGTTTGACCTACATGCTGTGCCTTTTTACACTATATTTCCAAACCAACGGCTCCACCTTCAGGCCGAGAGTCGTACATGCACATTTCCCCAATTTCAAACAATGACATCAGGTTGACTTTGAGAGGTGGAGCTGCATAATGGGAGACAGTTTGAGTGAGTCACAGGTTTGAAATAAAAATGTCTTCTCTATTCAGATAGGTGGCGCAAGAAGGAGAAAAGTAGGGGAGATGGAGGAACAGAGGAAGGAGATGTGAGGGAGAGAAGCTTGCTTTCTAATTAATGAATCTCATGCAGTGGAGAGGTGGTGGGTGGTGAGCCTTCACACATTAAACAGAGGAACCACACAGTCACATCACAGGGATGGTTTTGTAACTTCCTTGTTTCTTAGTTAAATGTCTTAATTTCTCATAAGGTTTTGTCATTAACGGTTAATTTCACAATGCATTTCTCCATCTCCTTTTTCTTGCACTTTGAGACACCGATTAAAGAGGGGAATGAGAGCAAGACAAACAATCCCTTTTTATAATGATAGTACTCGACCAATTATGTATTGCACTCATGTAATATTGCAGTACTTACAATGATTCAATCAATGAGAGATTTATATACAGTCATGGAAAAATTATTAGACCATTGTTTTCGCCTGGTACAACTAAAGGTACATTTGTTTGGACAAATATAATGATAACAACAAAAATATCTCATAAGAGTTTAATTTAAGAGCTGATATCTAGACATTTTCATAACATTTGGTTATTATCAAGAAAACCATGGAAAATGTCTGTTATTTATAAATAACAATAACGGATAATAGCGGACTATTGGCCTGTTAACACAATAAACAAATGTATAACTTTGTGAATGACATAGCTATGTATACTTGCACATAGTACATCATCTCTCCAGTCTCTATAGTCTCTATAGTCTACATTACCCACAATGCAGCTTGATTGCAGTTTGGTCAAAAATGTCAGTGTGTTATGCTAGTGGAGGCATTTGTAGCCTTAAGCAGAAAAAAAAAGAAGTTTTTGCCTTCAGGGATTTCTGGCAGGAAGGGCTGTATTCCAAATTTAGCAATAGAGTCTGGAAACTAGTAAAACAGGACCGGCACGCTTGTGATGTCAAACGTGACACAACAGAAAACAACAGAAAGACATACTCATGTGGCAATGAAAAATGAGACTATTGCATAAGTTAAGCAGTTTTTTCTGCATTTAAAAATATTGGTGGAAAATGGTATGTATAAATGAAGTCCCCTCAAAAACCTGTAAACAGACTTTGATGTGCAAAATCATTATAAATCCCCTTTATGGAATAACATGCTGCACAGTATGAGTGCCACTCTTGCACTTAAGAGATTGGACCGCACCATTCTGCACACACATACAATCATGGAAAAAATATTAGACCACCCTTTTTCTTCAATTTCTTGTTCATTTTAATGCCTGGTACAACTAAAGGTACATTTGTTTGGACAAATATAATGAAATATAACGACAAAAATAGCTATTTAAGAGCTGATATCTAGACATTTTACATGGTTTTCTTGATTCTATCCAAAATCATTATCAAGAAAACCATGGAAAATGTCTAGATATCAGCTCTTAAATAGCTATCTTTGTCGTTATATTTCATTATATGTGTCCAAACAAATGTACCCTTAGTTGTACCAGAAATTGAAGAAAACAATGGTCCAATAATTTTTCCATGACTGTATATATATCTTTGATTGATTGAATCAGTGTGAGTACTGCAATATTACATGAGTGCAATACTTAATTGGTGGAGTATTATCAGTATAAAAAGGGATTTGTTTATCTTGCTCTCATTCCCCTCTTTAATCAGTGTCCTTCAGTGTTTCCTTTTGCTCTTGGCTCAAAGTGCAAGAAAAGGAGATGGAGAAATACATTGTGAAATTGCCCGTTAATGACAAAACCTTATGAGAAATTTGGACATTTAGCTAAGAAACCATGGTTTTCTTCAAAATGATTTTGGTTATTTTCGAGAAAACCATGGAAAATGTCTAGATATCCACTCTTAAATTAAACTCTTATGAGCTATTTTTGTTGTTATCATTATATTTGTCCAAACAAATGTACCTTTAGTTGTACCAGGTATTAAAAGAACAAGAAAGCAAGGAGAAAACAAGGGTGGTCTAATCATTTTTTTTTGCATGACTGTATTCTAAGTGAAGAATAGACCTTTAGATGTATGTGGTATTTCTCTATAATCTACTCGTATCTCCACTCTCTGTAACTTAATGAGGATTGCCTCCAGCAGGCTGTCAGCGACAGGGAGCTGCTGAAAACATCTACGTTTCACTGGTCATGTGGATAGTGAGCAGCCACCAGAATTACACCAGAGACATTATGTGGATCACTGTCTGACCCTTAGCGTGCCATGACCACATGGCCGTAATTATGGAAATGTCCCTTTGCCTTAATCTAAGATGATGCAAATGATACCCTACGGACAGCAGCCAGTGGTCTGCAGGAGCTATTGTATACTTATTAAGCATGATGTGATCTGGCATTAGTTAGAGCAGTGATATTTGCAATGGCTGAGAGGAAATGGGGGTGAAGAGTTTTGTAGTGAAGAAGAGGGTAACACTTTACAATAACCATCATTTATAAATGGTAGACAGATATTATAAACCATATATAGGCCATTTAGAATGGTAAATAAATCATTTGCACTAACTAAATCATACATAAATGGCAAATAGATGGTATATTAATGTAAGTTTATAGTTACTGGTAACATTTTACAATAACCATCATTTATAAATGGTAAACAGATAGTTTATTAATGTTTAATCATCACTTATAAACCATATATAGGCCATTTAGAATGGTAAATACATAATTTGCTAACTAAATCATATATAAATGGCAAATAGATGGTATATTAATGTAAGTTTAAAGTTAGTTTACCATTAACAAACAATTCAATTATAATTAGTAGTTTATTAATAGTTTTAGTTGCACTCATTTTGACATTTTTAACACCATATTAAGTATGTTAATGCGTTTGAAATTATTCATATACCTTTAAGAAATTGGTTGAAAACATTTAAAGATTACATTTGTATAGCACTTTGTAAATGGTTAATAATTGGTTTATAAACCAAGTATAAAAATTACTTAGTTGGTTATTGTAAAGTGTTAAATTGTTACTTTACCATTAACAAACAATTAAATTAAAACAGTTTATTAATAGTTTTAGTTGCACTGACTATAACATTTTTAACACCATATTAAGTATGTTATTGATTTTGAAATGATTCCTATACCTTTAAGAAGTTGGTTGATTAAATATGTATAGCACTTTGTAAATGGTTAATAATTGGTTTATAAACCATCTATAATCATCACTTAGTTGGGTATTGTAAAGTGTTACTAAGAGAGACAGAGACAGAGCTGGACATGTTCCAGATGCTTCAGCTCTCTGTCAGAAGTGGCTGTTTGCCCATCGAATCCTCAAATAACCACCCCTGCCACAGGGCGCTAAGAGCACGCTTAGAACTGTCATAATATTTTGCATGTGTCCCTGCTGAGAGACATGCTGTCAGAGCCCGTCATCATTTACTGAGCTTATACCAGGTGCCGTCATGTCACCATCCGGTTTGTTTTTTTGAAGTTTCATCCCAGATTCCTGCTGGGTCATCGTCACAAATCCACGAGCTGACAGCTCTGGATCCTGCGGCCAGCCTCTAATGAGGAGATATGATACAGTAAAGCCGGGGACGCGTCAGTGATGCAGACAGTTTCTGTATAGGGGTTTGGGAGAAAAGCAGTTTGCACATAAACTGTAAACTTAGTGTGCATGATTTATTGATTTAACCCTTTGATGCACAACATGGGTCTATAAATATTCTATATCTTTGTAAAAAAATATTTTCATCATTCAGTATTCCAGGTTTTCCTCAATTAGTTTGTTTTTGATCATCATAGATCCTAATTTTTATGTTTTCCTTTATTCATTTCTGAATAAAATACCCTTTTGAGTCACTACCTTTCTAATGTAGCCTGGTACCCATACTGCCTTGCAAGCTCGAATTTCATTTCGAATCTCTCATTTGTGATTAGTCTGGTGTTAGCCAGGCTACTTCTAATGTACAACATGGGTCAAAAATGACCCATAACAATTTTTTTAGCTAAGTAGCTTGTTAAGCTAACTACTTAGCTAACTTCTTGGCTAAATATTTGGTTAAGTAGCTTGCTAAGCTAACTTCTTGGCTCAGTATTTGGCTAAGTAGCTTGCTAAGCTAACTACTTGGCTAAGTTATTGGCTAAATAGTTAGCTTAGCAAGCTACTTAGCCAAGTAGTTAGCTATGTAATAATAAAAGAAACGTTTTTTCTTCATAAAGTATGAGAGGCAAAATGCTTGCTGAGCTAACTACTTAGCTAACTTCTTGGCTCAGTATTTGGCTAAGTAGCTTGCTAAGCTAACTACTAAGCTAACTTATTGGCCAAATAGTCAGCTTAGAAAGCTACTTAGCAAGTAGTTAGCTATGTAATAATACAAGAAACGTTTTTTCTTCATAAAGTATGAGAGGCAAAATGGAAATAATGATATGTTGTTAAAAAACAAGATATTTAAAGAATACTTGGAATATTCAATCATAGAATAAGTTGATATCAAAAGATAGAGCACTGAAACACACAGCAGCATTAAATAACGTGAAATTAATGCGGGTCATTTTTGACCCATGTTGTACATTAGAAGGGGGGTCAATATGTTGTGCATCAAAGGGTTAATCAGGTCTGCATATAAAACAGGATTTAAAGTCTCATTTAGCCTTTAATTATATATATATAATATTATATATTATTATTTATATACAGTCTATGCCTTTAACCCTCTTGAGTCCATGAAAGCACCTGCACATTACTTCTTCATGACGTGAAAACATAAAAATGAAGCAAAATTGAGCCTTACCATCAACTTCCTTCTAAAGTTCTGGCTTGAGACTCCATGCCAGATTTTTTTAATTTATGATATTCAGCCAAGTAAAACTGGAGATAATGTCAAATATATTTAGTATAAAATATTGAACTAGATACTATCCTCATTTTACCTGTTAGATGTTATATTTGCAACCTGTATTCATATTTGCAAAATTTAAATTTCTGTGTTTCGAAACATAATTTTCAAGATCAGATTTTATGTTTCCTTGGGTTCAAAATTTTGTTCAAGTAAGTCAAAGTTAAAAATTAATTATCAGGACATATAGGTAAGGTAACGCTGAAAAAACTGATACCAACATGGCATGGTGAAGATTTTTTAACAGACATAGCCGAAGATTTCAGAGGGTTAACTGTTTGTGTTGTGCATACAGTATATCTGAATAAATGTGTATACACTCTACAGGGTTTTAATATTATAGTCACTTTTTCCAAATGAAAAAAAACATTAAAAAAACAAAGAAAAATCCCACTTAAATTGTTAATTGCCTTGTTTTTAAATCCAGTGAAAATAGTAAAAATTACAGCCAGCTTTTTCCCTTTCGGTTCAAATGCTGCCTGGCAATAATTGACTTGTTTTGTTCTACACTGTGTGGTTTGTGGGAGAAGACACAGTGACTAACTCCATGCAGATAAAGGCAGAAAATAGAAACTTCAAAGCGGACGTATAAACCCTTTTTGGGTCAGGGTGAGCTGGTAGGGTTTTATGATCTGAAATTGTGTAATTGCACAGTTCAGACTTCTATCACTGAGAGTGGATTTCTTTAGCCTCAGGAATATGAAAGAAAGCCTCCAAAAAGCAAAAGAAAACAAGCTTTGGACTACAGGCTTGGTCACTAGGGTTCAATAAAATTGTTTCCCCTGATTTTGGATGGACACAAAGCTTTCAACATGAAACTCCTTTTTCTGGGGATTTATTTTTGTAGAGTACAATTTATGTTTGATCAAATCTGAATTTCTGGCTTCAGCATGGGGTGCTGAGTGGCTTTGACTGCATTGAACTCAAAGAGCTTCTGGTTGATGTGGCCTTGAAGCACATATTCTATTTTGCTATAAGTACTTTCAGCACAAATATGATAGGCCAGGCATGTGTTTAGCTCCGTCCTGAGTAATTTCCCTCATATCCGCTAACCACAGCACCATGCCTCCTATTATTTTCTCCAAGATTTTGATGACGTTTGGAATCATGCTGTAGAAATCTCGGTTCTTGCAGCAAAGCTCTTGGCATCACAAATTTACCACAAGAGAGCTGAAGGAGGCTTGGTGCAGGTTATGCATTTATGTGTTCCAACATAGATTTCACTAACTTACCACCTGTTTTGTATGGGACTCAATTTACAAATTGGTTTAAAGTTTAAAGTTATGCTTGGTTATTAACTTCAGCATGCTGCTAGCTACAGTATACATGTTATCTTCCAAAGTTACTAGCTGGAAGTGATAAGTACAGCAGTAACCCTAGTTATAAATAGGCTTTAATTAAAGAGGAAGCTGAAATAGTTGTTCTGCATCCTCATGCGAGAGAAAGAATAAACCTTTGACCTTGATTTATTATGAGACCTTTTTCTTAACCCTCTGGAGTCTCCAAAAGTGCCAAAGCATGGCTTCGTCTTCACATCCAGACGTAAAAACAAAGCAGAGCAAAAAAAGACACAAAGAGACACAAAATGACTTTAAAAAAAAGACACAAAATAACCAAAAAAAGACACAAAATGAGAAGACAGAAAAACAAAAACAAAAAACCCACAGAAAACACAAAATGACCAAAAGAAGACACAAAATTACTAAAAAAAGACACAACAGACACAAAATGACCAAAAAAGGACACACAAATGACCAAAAAAGACACAAAATGACAAAATAAGACACACAATAACTAAAAAAGACACAACAACAGACACAAAATTAATAAAAAAGACACAACAGACACAAAATGACCAAAAAAGGACACACAAATGACCAAAAAAGACACAAAATGACAAAATAAGACACACAATAACTAAAAAAGACACAACAACAGACACAAAATTACCAAAAAAGACACAGAAAAGACACAAAAAGACATAAATGACCATAAAAGACACAAAATGACTTACAAAGACACGAAAATACATGAAAAGGATTCAAAATTGACAAAATATCCCAAGACTCCATAGAGTTAAAAGAGCAAGAAACACCAGCACATTAGACCTGCATGCTAAAATGCACACAGGAGTCCAATAAACTGGCCCAATGCCACATACAAGTACAAATAAACTGCTGCTGACCCTGCAGACATAAAAGCATTCGTGATAAATCTCAGATAGAAGGACATGCAGCGAACCCTGAGGCACGCAGTAACTCTCACCGTCAGAATGCTTGATGCCATGATTCCTGTGGGTCAGCAGAATGGCTAACACAGCCGGCCTACACGGAAAGTGTTGAAGTGTATATTCACTTATCATTTGCTGAGTAGACAGAAACGAGAACAGAAGTTCAAAGACATACTAACTTTAACCGACCCATTTTAACCACACAGTGTTTCATTAAAATAAAATTAACACAATCAAATGAAATTAAAAGGTCCATTCTACATAAAAAGTAGGTTTTGTGTGGGTGTTTATTAAGTCAACTCAACAGTCAGTATTCATACTAAAACCCTTGAAAGTGTGTGTTCTGTAGATCTAATCTGTTATTCAATAGTGCACCAAGGAAATGGATGCACGACTCACAACTACATACAATGGAACAAGTTTTTGACTTTGCATAATATGAAAAGCAGGTGTGACTAATTACATAAACAATGGTTCTGTTGTTTCAGAGAGCCAGCACGCACAATGCCAGGAAACTGAAGCAGCTACATGAAATCTAATTACTACTTTTATTATTTACTAGAGTCCAACCAATATGGGTTTTTTGAGACTGCACTGCAAAAAGCCACCTCTCAAAAACAAGAAAAAAAAGTACAAAAATTAGGTGTATTTTGCCTGAAAGCAGCAAAATTATCTGCCAATGGAACAAGAAAATTTGGCTTGTCAAGACTTTCCAAAACAAGTAAAAATACCTAATCTTAATAAACCCAAAAATACCTTAGAATTAGTGTATTCTAACTAATAACAAATGCATTTTTCTTGATTGTAATGAAATACACGTGACCTATTTTCTCAATATGTTGAAAAATATTATTGAATTAAGTAAATACTAGAGCCATCATCTTGACATAATGATATGCATTGGCATTATATTTCTTGAAACCAGCAAATCAGACTAAAAACTAGTGAACTTTTCTTGATATAGCTACAAATATTTCCATCTGGCTGCTTGTTTTAAGTATGTGAAGAGATAAAATGATGTCAAAGTTATGATTTCTTAGTTATACTTGAAATAAGAAAGTATTGCTTTGAAATAGCAGTTTTATACTTGTAAGTGTTGATGAAACAGCTTTGTAACTTTTGATATTCTAGTTTCAAGCATGTATTTACTCAGTAGAGGTCATAAAATCCCAGTAACAAGCTGTAATATATTATTTAGATAATTAAGGAGCAAAACACTTAAAACAAGTGAAACAGTCTAACAAAAAAGATGCTGACTAAGAAGAACTATCTATCAGACAAAAAATAAGCATATATCCCCTTGATCACAGATATTTAATCTTACTTAGATTTCAGTTTTTGCAGTGTGATGCCGATTTTAGAGGGGAAAAATTATCTGATCAATGATATTACGTCTGAATTTCTGATCTGGAATAAAAATGGACCTTTACTGATTTTGCAAAGGTCCTCTTAAGCCCAAAAAAATGACTTATTTAACATTATTATACATTATTTATACACAATGTATTGCATTATCATCCAAAGGCAGAATAAATAAAAATAAATTAACTGATTTACTGTATGTGCAGTATCAGTCAGTTTAAAAAGAATAAATACAACAAATTCAGAAATAGGACTATATGTTTAGTATTAGTAGAAAATAGGCCAATATCTTCCAAAAAGGTCGATCATTATTTGCAGTTGCAAGAAAAAGTATGTGAACCCTTTTTCTGCATTAATTTGTCATAAAATGTAATCTGATCTGCATCTAAGTATAGACAAACACAATGTGCTAAACCTAATACCACACAATCAATTATGATATTTCATGTTTTTATTGAACACATCCATTAAACATTCATAGTGACGGTGGAAAAAGTAAGTGAACTCTCGATTTAATAACTGGTTGAACCTCCTTTTGCAGCAATAACCTCAACCAAACACTTCAGATAGCTGATGATCAGACCTGAACAACGTTCAGGAGGAATTTTGGACCATTCTGTCTTCCAGGACTGCTACAGCTTAGCATTATTCTTAGGATATCTGGTGTGAACGGCTTTCTTGAGGTCATTCCACAGTATCTCTGTTGGATTTAGGTCTGCGCTCCGACTGGGACTCTCCAAAAGGTGGATTTTCTTTTTTGAAATCATTCTGTAGTGGATTTACTACAGGGGCAGACAGCCCCCCTGACAGTAACCTGTAGAATACCTCTATAAAATTAGGAATTAATCTTCCCCTTAATGGTTGCAAGTGGTCCAAGCCCTGAGGCAGCACAGCAGCCCCAAATCATGATGCTCCCCCCACTGTACTTTACTGTTGGGAAAATGTTGTCATGTTGGAATGCAGGGCCCTTTTTACACCATACGTAGTGCTGCATGAACAATTCAGCCTTAGTTTCATCGGTCCACTAAACATTTCCCAGTAGTATTGTGGAGTGTCAAGGTGCTCTTTGGCAAACTTCAGGCATGCAGTGATTCCTTTATGGTGTCCTGCCATGGACACTCCACCTGTTGAATCTTGTGTGTGTGGTAGACTGATGAACAGAGATGTTAACCAGTTCCAATGATTCCTTCAAGTCTTTACTGGTTACCCTGGAGTTCCTTTTTTACCTCACTGAGCAATCAGCACTGTAACTTTGGAGTGAACTTGGCTGGGCGCCCACTTCTAGGGAGAGTAGCCACAGCTAAATCTTCTCCATTCGTGGACAATTTGTCTAACTGTGGACTGGTGAATACCTAAAGTCCTTGAGAGGACTTTGTAACCCCTAACAGCAGGGGTCTCAAACTCAAATGATCTGGGGCCGCTGGAGGCAGTATCAAAATGACCAAAAAAAAGACACAAAATGACAGAAAAAAACCCAAATTACTTAAAAAAAATAAATAAATAATGACCAAAAAAAGATACACAAAATGATAAAAAAAAAGACACAAAATGACAAAAAAAGACACGAAATTACCAAAGACACAAAATTACAGAAAAAGACACAAAATGACTGAAAAAACACAAAATTATTTTAAAAAGACACAAAATTAACAAAAAGACACAAAATTATTTTAAAAAGACACAAAAATATTAAAAAGACACAAAATTATTTTAAAAAAGACACAAAATTACCAAAAAAAAGTAATTAAAGGGACCTTCCACACACAACACGGTAAAGTGCCATTCATACAAAACTCACATTAAACTTTCAAGTTTGTCTGACAAGCAGCCAGAATGTTTCATGGACATATTCAATAAAGACGTAAAATATTATTATTGTTTGCATGGTATAAGGTTAAGCATGTTGTGTTTATTTATACTTGGGACTTTAATAAGATGCAGATCAGATCACATTTTATGACAAATTAATGCAGAAAACTACTTTTCCTGCAACTGTACACCTATGCTTTTCCTACTATGACATGTCAAAATGTCTTCTGTGAAAATTGGAAATTGCCATGTGATCCATAAACAACATAAGAAAATCAATATTAAGAATTCAATTATTTGAGAGTAATTTTGCCTTTAATTTGCAGTGGCATTATGAAGTCACAGTTTGAGTGCTGTATTATAATACCATTTTGTATACCATTATCTTATTATATGAAACTATAAGCTGTGTTGTTTTCTTGTATACTAATGGTAAAAACAGTATACTATACTCTATCACTATGTAGTACATATTGTCTACAGTTAGTATGTGAAATGTGGCTGTCTACACCCACCACAGGAGTAAACAGTGAGCACAGTTCAGGGGTGTTTCCTCTGATCATCATGTAGTGTCTTAGTGTGGCGGTCATTATTTGTCCCAACAGCAACAGAAGGCTGTAAAACATGTAACACCTTCCAGTCATAAAGAGTGATAAAGACTTAGACAGAGACAGAAATGACTAATGGCATAGACAGTTTGTCGCCTGGAGTGCAGCACTCTGTTATCAACACTGACCATACCTTATTAATGCTGTACCCCGGATCATTCTGAGACTAGACATTATCTAATCCATATTTGTTGAGCAGTTTAGCCTCGGAACAATTAGAGTCTTTAGTTTTATCTGCATTGCCCAGTCTAAAGTCCACAAAGCAGCTATTTAAGCCAAAACCTATAATCAACCCGTGTGTCCTTTCGTTGGCCTAATTGTTGGGGACTCAATGCAGTTTAGAATATGTGGAAATACCTCTCAACGGTTATGACTGTAATTTCATGTTAGATATCACAGAGGAGACAAATGGGTTGTTTGGATTATTAAAAATCAGTGGTGGAAACTAGCTGTGCAAATGCTGATCTTTAAATCAGAGCTGCAAATGCTGATTATTTGAATTACTCTGACGTATTTTTTCTCTATAACTGTTTAGTGCAGGGGTCTCAAACTCAAATTACCTGGGGGCCGCTGGAGGCAGTATCAAAATGACCAAAAAAAGACACAAAATTACTCAAAAAAGACACAAAATGACAGAAAAAAAAATTACTTAAAAAAAAGACACAAAATGACCAAAAAAAATACAAAACTACTAAAAAAAGACACAAAATGACCAAAAAAAGACACAAAATAATCAAAAAATACACAGAATTACCAAAAAAGACACAAAATTATTAAAAAGGCACAAAATGACACAAAATGACAGAAAAAGACTAAAAAAGATACAAAACTACTAAAAAAAGAAACAAAATGACCAAAAAAGACACAGAATTACCAAAAAAGACTAATTAAATTATTAAAAAAACAACACAATTATGAAAAAAAAGACACTAAATTATTTTTAAAAAGTGATTAAAGGGAACTTCCACACACAACACGGTAAAGTGCCATTCATATAAAACTCACAATAAACTTTCATACCAAGGTCGGGGCGAGTTTGAAGAAACATGGTTTAGTGTGCAAAATGTCCAAATCAAATCCTCACATTTGAGAAGCTAAAACCAGCAAACATTTTGTATTTTTACTTGAAGATTGACTTCATGGATTTGTTTTCTTTGTGAGTCCTTCTCTTTGTCCTGTCTGAGTATGTGTTGCAGATTTACTTTCTACCCTCGGGGCTGACCTTTTACTGGCACAGGGTCAACATTACTGGTTTGATAAGCCTGTAGTCACTCTCACAGTCACACTTTAAGACAGCAGGCCAAGCCAATGCTTTTGTTATGTGAGGACTTTTATATCACTACATATGGGTTCACAAGGTACACACATAAGGTGTGTTTGGAAATTCAAAAGAATGTTGAGTCATAATTTTGAACCTGCACTGCAAGTCGTTTTCCATGCCGCTCCCACAAGCAAAACAGGAGGAACAAAAAACAAACAGGAAACAGTTTAGCTATAAAAACATAGGCAACGCGTATGAACATAGGCACCTTGGTTCAAAATGGCATGCATGTGCTTTACTTAACCCTTTGATGCACAACATGGGTCTAAAGTGACCCGACAGAGTTTTTATGTTCTATATCTTTGCAATAAATTATTTTCTTCATTCAGTATTCCAGGTTTTCCCAATTAGTTTGTTTTTGATCATCATCATCCTAATTTTTTGTTTTGCTTTATTATTTTTTTTAAATAAAATTCCTTTTTGTGTCACTACTCTTCCGATGCACAACATGGGTGAAAATGACTCATATCCATTATTCAGCTAAGTAGATTGCTAAACTAACTACTGAGCTAACTTCTTGGCTAAGTGGCTTGCTAAGCTAACTACTTGGCTAAGTAGCTTGCTAAGCTAACTTCTTGGCTAAGTAGCTTGCTAAGCTAACTACTTAGCTAACTTCTTGGCTAAGTAGTTAGTTTAGCAAGCTACTTAGCCAAGTAGTTAGCTATGTAATAATACAAAAACTACTTTTTTTTCATAAAGTATGAGAGGCAAAATGGAAATAATGATCTGTTGTTATCAAAAACAAGATATTTAAAGAATACTTGGAATATTCAATCATAAAATAAGTTGATATCAAAAGATAGAGCACCGAAACACACAGCCAGCATGAAATAACATGGGGAATGAATGAGGGTCATTTTTTTACCCATGTTGTGCATCAAAGGGTTAATTGCCTTTGAGCATTATATATTAGACTGGCCTCTAATATAGAAAAACATTGCCCTCCTTGCCCTTAAAAATATAGACATTTTTCTAGTCCAGCTGAAGTAATTTTCTGCAAATGTATGCACCCCCACTTCTCAGCCAGTTATCTTGAATATCACTGCTCATAATGCTAGGTCACATCATGCCTAATAAGTATTCAGATCATGGAGTGATCTGGGGTCCTCGGGCATATTTTCTTTCATCTGAGATTAAGACAAAGGCACACTTCCACGGTTATAGTCATGTGATCTGGGTGAGCTAAGGGCGGGATAATGATCCATATATGACACTTATGTAACTGGCTGCTAACAGTCAACCAACATATATATATATATATATATATATATATATATATATATATATATATATATATATATATATATATATATATATATATATATAAAAAGATTAGACCATTCTCGTTTTCTCCTTGCTTTCTTGTTCATTTAAAGCCTGGTACAATTAAAGGTACATTTTTTTGACAAATATAATGGTAAAAACAAAACTAGCTCATGAGAGTTTAATTTAAGAGCTGATATCTAGACATTTTCCATGGTTTTCTTGTTAATGATTTTGGTTATTATCAAGAAAACCATGGAAAATGTCTAGATATCAGCTCTTAAATTAAACTCTTATCAGCTATTTTTGTTTTTATCATTATATTTGTCCAAACAAATGTACCTTTAGTTGTACCAGGCATTAAAATGAACAAGAAATTGAAGACAACAATGGTCTAATATTTTTTCCATGACTGTATATACAGTAGAGCGCTCACATCAATGGTAACAATGGGCAGGGTGGTGCAGTAAAGCACAGTAACAGTAAAGCTTAGATGACAGTAAGTGTAATGGTTATGTGTCCTTTAGGTAAAAATCCTATGCTCTCTGGGCTGTGGTCTGTAACTGACCCTGACCTTTGACCTCCATGTGAAAGCTAGAAGGCAGCATCCCTGTGAGATTTTAACAGTATCAGATTACTGCCATTTGGGTGATTCTATATAAGCCTATATAAAAAACATCATTCTCACCGTACTGCACTTTCAAAATAAAAAAAAAGTAATTGTGCACAAAAATGAGAAATGTCATTGTCGTACAAGAATAATTGTTATTGTTGGTGGGTCTCATTGTTTCAATCAATATATTTGTATCTTCCAAATATACTTAAATGAGATTTTTAAATAAGCTAAAATAAAGGTTTTGAATGCTTAAATATCATCTTTGCTATTTTTAATGTGCCCCTCTGATAAAACACTGGCCCCCGATTGGCCCCCACAGTAAAACTGGTCTAGAACTGCCACTGAACATGGTGCAGCTCATAGCAATAATCCAAGAGTCTTGGATTATTGCTATGAGCTGCACCATGTTCATGAGAATCACCCATTTGCAACACAGACAAAGCATTTCCCACTCAGGAACAGCTGTGTAACTGAACTGAATGTCTCTCAGCAGCTATGGAGATGCTATTCATCAAGAAGGCTGGCTCTGTACTCGGTCTCAGGCTGGAGACTTTTCAGACCGTGGTGGAGAGGAGAACACTGAACAACCTGCTGGCCATCCTGGACAATGATCAGCACCCTCTCCATCACACAGTAGAAAGACAGCGGAGCACCTTCTCTCACAGGCTGCTCCAGCTCCGCTGTCAAAGGGACAGATATCAAAAATCTTTCCTGCCACATGCAATCACACTGTACAATAACAAATAATAGTCTGGTTCATTACATACAGTCGTTATGCACTATATGTGTTTTTTTACCTTATCTGTTTCACGGCACCAACATTTTTATACTGCATATTCATATTTATTCTGCACTGGAATTCTACTCTTTAATAAATACTCCTTCTTTAGACACTTTATTTTTTATTGTATTTTTATATTTTATTGCTTGAAGTATGCCTAGGTTCAGTGGCGGTTCTACACAGGGGCCTACAGGGGCCACTGCCCCTGTGTAGAAGCCTTTGGCCCCTGCTGTGGCCCCTGTGTCAAATTAATAATAAAATTATCAATTTATAACAATGAACAATGGAACAATTCTAACCTTTTTGTTCAATCAATATCTCATTGTACACAAAAGGAACCCAGAATGTGTACATTGTATAATAGTTTAACTATATGGAGTTTTATAGGGCTATTTTGTCCATTTTTGAATCCTTTTCATGTCTTCACGTGTCTTTGTAAGTCATTTTGTGTCTTTTTTGGTCATTTGTGTCATTTATGTGTCTTTTTTGTGTCTGTTTTAGTTATTTTGTGTCTTTTTTTGTCATTTTTATGTCTTCTGTGGGTTTTTTTTGTTATTCTGTCTTCTCCTTTTGTGTCTTTTTTGGTCATTTGTGTCTTTTTTGTCATTGGTGTCATTTATGTGTCTTTTTTGTGTCTGTTTTAGTTATTTTGTGTCTTTTTTTGTCATTTTTTATGTCTTCTGTGGGTTTATTTTTGTTATTCTGTCTTCTCATTTTGTGTCTTTTTTGGTCATTTGTGTCTTTTTTGTCATTTGTGTCATTCATGTGTCTTCTTTGTGTCTGTTTTAGTTATTTTGTGTCTTTTTTTGTCATTTTTATGTCTTCTGTGTTTTTTTTTTTGTTATTCTGTCTTTTTTGGTCATTTTGTGTCTTTTTCAAGACATTCAAAGATTTTGAATGCTTAAATATCATCTTTGCCATTTTTTCATGTGCTAATGTGCCCCTCTGATTAAACACGGGCCCCTCCCTGGCCCCCACAGTAATACTGGTCTAGAACCGCCACTGCCTAGGTTGTTCTTTTTATTTAATTGTGTGGTTATTGTCTCTGTATGTAATGCTGCTGCTACACTGTAATTTCCCAGCTTGGGATAAATAAAGTATATCTATCTATCTATCTATCTATCTATCTATCTATCTATCTATCTATCTATCTATCTATTCTTTACCCATGAGACACCTTAAGCCTCCATTCCTATAGGTGGTTTGTTTTTTTATATTTTATTGCTTGAAGTATGCCTAGGTTGTTCTTTTTATTTAATTGTGTTGTTATTGTCTCTGTGTGTAATGCTGCTGCTACACTGTAATTTCCCAGCTTGGGATAAATAAAGTATATCTATCTATCTATCTATCTATCTATCTATCTATCTATCTATCTATCTATTCTTTACCCATGAGACACCTTAAGCCTCCATTCCTATAGGTGTCACTATAGTCGGCCATCCCCCTCCCCTTCACTCTACTCCTCCTCCTCCTCCCATCCACCAAACCTCCGCGAAAGGGTGTGCGTTTTGAAGGTTGTATGAAGCTAAACACCACCGCAGACAGGAGCAGTCCCCACTTGACTTGACAACCCGGGACAAGCCTCTGAAGCGCCGGGAAAAGGGAGCACAGCCCGAGTCTTCCCCTGCATCCTCCCACCGGGCTGCTGAGCCCCCCACCTTGTCTTGTCCTCCCGGGGAACACGGTGGAATTGCCGCATAACGCGGTCGTTAATATCAAAAAGTTGCCTTACATAGAGCGCGCGGCAAAATACAATGTTGCAACAAGGTGGCTTCTCTTCAAGGTCAGTATCCGAGCAGCGCAGCCGCCTCACGGACGTGTTTCTCGGGCAGTCGGAGGGAAGAAGAGGCGTGGAGGGGGATGCCACTGTGGCTCTGCGTCCAGCATCAACAATGACATGTTTCACCAAGGAGGACATTGAGAGTCACTGACACAGAAACTTGTGTAAAAAAAACAAAAAAAACCACCACCAGGCTCGGTTTGTTTTTACATGTGTGCTGTTGTAAAAAGAAACTCTTTCCAGCATCTTGGCGTTTCCTGCTTTTCTTCCAACGGCCTGTGTCCACGCGACTGTTTACCTGGATACAAGCGACAAACCCCCGAAGTCAAGATAATTAACTGACATGGATGTTCGGTTGTGTTTGAACTAACCGTCAGGTAAAGTCAGTTATAATGCTCAACGGTTGACTCAACTGACGTTAACTAGCCTAACGCAGCGGTACGAACTTCAGTCCAACTTCCTTGAACTTGCTTGGGTTTTCAAGCGGACTTTAACCAGTCAAACATATATTCAAATTAATTCGCCTTTTTTATTCAACAACATGCCTTCGAGGACAGTGTCCCACAGCCCGGCTGGGCTCGGTAGGAGTCTACCGGAGCGGGGACTGCTCCTGCTGGTGGTCCTGGTGCTGCTGGAGGGCTCCGTGCTGCCTCTCGGAGCTGCTAGTTCCCCCGATGTGACACACAAGGAAAATGTGGACAGCCACTCAGTGGTGGATAAAGGACACAACTACACTAAAAAGGCTTTCCCCGTGCTCAGCCTCGACTACGCTCACATACAGCAACCCTTTGAGATCTCACTATGGGTGCTGCTGGCCTCTTTAATGAAATTAGGTGAGTATCACGTGAATGTCAGGCATGTTATGCTGCTTCTAGGCCGGTGTTATTAGTTCATCCTGTCAGGAAATGCTAGTAGCTCTCAGCAGGCTTGGCTACAGGTGTAGTCGTTGCAGCCAGTTGTCAGGAAATCAGATAGTGATATGACGTCATTTGTAGAACAAATAACAACATGTATATATCGTCACACTGTTGAAATAATCGCCCAAGTCATTTTTGTCATAATTGTTTTGTTTTTTTGCCTAAATCATCTCCTCATAGCCACCTATGGTAAAATCGCCTACATCCTCAGTTGATCAGATCATGTGATTTTTCCCCTTTAAGATCATCACTTCTTTGACAATTTCCCACATTCATAGGCATCAGATAAGAACCCAGTAAAAGAGCTAGAGGGAGATTGTTTAGTTATCATTGTTTAGTTTGTCAGTGTTTTATTGTTGACACTAATATTGGTAACACTTTATTTTGAAGGTGTCTACATAAGAGTGACATGAGAATGTCACAAACATGACATGGGATGTGTCATAACCATTAATGACACTTTGAAGTAACATGAATGCTCATGATACTTGTCATGTCATGTTTCTGACAGGCTTGTGTGACTGTTATGTAGACTCCTTCAAAATAAAGTGTTACCATATCTTGCAAGTCACAAAGGCATGTTCAAAAAATTGCCTAAGTCATTCATTTCTCTTAAGTTACATAATTTACACACAGTGTTATTACTATGCCAATAGCCATCCTTTGTACATCCTTTTTGAGTGAAATGATCAATAAATGTCATATGTTACACTTTCAGTGAAGTTTAAATAAAAATACAGCCATCACAACAACACTGAAGGAGCCTCAGTAGAGACTTATATGGAGCAGTCACACTGACCAAAAGAAATTATTTCTTTATCCTTTAGAATCGATTTAAATTCACCGATTGTGATCAACTCAGACAATTTCAATTCATTTTGCAGATTGTCCCATAACTAAAAGCTTTCTTACCTAACTCAGTTCTCACTCTTGGCACCAGCATCTGTACAATATTTTGCGAGCATAGACCATGTTTAGTTTGGTTTCGACACATGTGTGCACACGGGTAATAGGGAAGCAGCCCAAGAATACATTTATACATAAGATGGATATAGATAACAGTAATGCTATCAGTTAAATTAACCCTTAACTTTATTTGTTGTGCAGTTTGTTTCTTTTGGGCAAATTATTACAATACAAATACAAGTAAAATGATGGGGAGAGATAGTATGTGTCTGTACAAAGGCAACAAAAATAAGGAAGCAGAAAATATTTAAGGTGGATTAATTAAGCAATATGTGTATTGTTGCTATGATATCACTGTTTTGTTTATGGTTATTGTCACTAGTTCGAATGGACAGTTGCCCCCAATAGAGTCATTTTAATCAGACTCTTCCTTGAATCAAAATCCCCTGGTGAAGAGAAGACTGGGTTCAGATAACCCTGCAGAGATAACATAGATAAATCAACTGATGTGTAAGTCTTGATACAGATAACATGCTTGTTGCAGCACGTACATCTTTTGATGAGCTTCCAATGATTGACAGAAAGATCAAACGTATCACTCTGCAGTTACAGTATAATCTCTGAGCACCAGTGCACCCCGCCGACTGTAGTCTGCGTACCAATTAAAGATGCCTCTGGTATGCTGACATAATAAGCTGGACCAGAATAGCTCAATTTACTCGGTGACTCAGAGGGTAAAATCCATACTGCTGGTCACACAGATCTGTCAGCCTCATGTTGAGAGGGTCTTTTGCTAGAGCTGTACTCTGTACTCTGTGCTACGGTGATGACTAAGCAGCTTGCTGCAGCAGTCTGGATGTTGGTCAGCAAGTATTTGGCAAGTTGTCAACACAGGGGAACCTCCTACGATGCTATTGTGAGAAAAAGCCATGCAACATTGTCACAAAGGATGTCTCGGGTTGAAATTTGAGTCTGAAAAACTTCAGTTCCGCTCTTCACTTTCTGTGTCCTCATTCTTTCTTGCTCCTCCTTTTCTCTAGTCCTCGGAGCTGTCCTTATACTTTCCTGTTTCTCCCTCAATCATCGATGCCTCCTTGCGTTGTGCTTTTTAACAAAACACTGCATTGTCCCCTGCTGTCTTTTTTCCGGGAGCCAGCAGCTTGTCAGTCGCCTGTGACATCAGGGGTCTGAGTGAGCAGCGGCCTGTAGCCAGGGAGGATACTGCCTCACTGTCTGGGCGAGGAGCCCAGTGTCTCTGGGGAGAGGACAGGCAGAGAGGGACCACCTGGCTCGGGTGGCTCTGTTAGGACACAGCTCAAGGGCATGGATTGAAAATGAGAGATGTGAATAAGGAGAGAGTGAGTTGAAGGAATATTGGAAGCAGAGGGAGCAAAGAAAAGTGTGTGCGCTGACAGCTGCAGTCAGTGGTGACCTTAAGCCCCTGATTATCCAAGGATGGTTGAAAATGAGCTGTGGGTAATTCAGTGTGGTTGCTACACTGCTCAGGCCTGACACAGCGTCTGATTCATGTTCATGGACCTTATATCTTACCAGCCTAAGAGCGCACCCACAGTCCATTTATCCCTTAAGCAACCCTGTCAGTGTGCATGGTGCCTTTCTGTCCTTATTTTTCACACGGCTACTTTTCTTGAATTGATTACATCCAGCGCAAAAGCTTTTCATATAAATCAAAAACCCAGGGATGTCACTTCCCTGAGTATAAACTCCATCAGTGTTAAAGAAAGTGGCATGTTAGTTATATTTATCCAGGGTTTGTACGTGCTTGAAATCCTTGAAAATGCTTGGATTTAAATGTTGTATTTTCAAGGTTTAAAAAGTGCTTGGATTTTGGATAAAGTGCTTGTAAATGCTTGGAATTCTTACTGTATTTCTCTTGCAATCTGACTATATCCATCTATAGACTGTAGATAATCACATGTTCAATGTGAAAATAATGAGAAGCCTATCTGAAATGAAGACCGTTCCTCCTAAAAGTGTAATACCATCGCTGTTGGTATGTTTAAGTAAAATGTCCCCCTTTTAGTATGTAAGTACTCATCTAAAACATGCAATTTACAACAGGTGTAAGATACTGGAAAAGCTTGAAAATTTACCTTTAAAGTCCTTGAAAAATGCTTTAATTTGACCACTGCTAAAGTGTTCGAACCCTGTTTATCAGACATTCTCTATTTGATCTCCAGACCAGTGTCACACACAAATAACACTTTTTTTTTTATTAACTTATGGCTTAATCTTATCTAATTGACCACTTTCACTATGAATGTACTACATAACCAGAAACTTATTAACAAGCTTTCACTTACAATTTAACAATGATGAGTACACTGTAGTCGGATGCAATATAGTTTATAGCTTATCAAACATTCTCCAGGCACCGACTATCATTTTGACCTTTCGGTTTGGTCACATCTGATAGTATTCACTAGTAACACATGAGTGGGAAGTGGGACACACCTTTCAGTAATTACTGCGGGCTGGGAAGCTGCTTGATTCCAGAGTTCCCCTCCTTCCAGCAATGCTCTTTCTAACGTGTCTTACAAGAGCAGTTGGTCTGACCTTCCATTTATAATTCACAACTGGTCAAACAATTTGAAGGGAAGGTGTCTGTTACTTCAGTGTGACTTAATGAGGGCAACATAGCATCACAGACTGAGTTTCTTTCATCTGAGTGTAGTTTTGGTGTTAGTGGAGTTAGACTGCAGGGTAAATATTGATTCCTATGAGTATGAGTGAACAAAAGGGAGTGAGTATCAGCTAAATCAGTGGTTCCCAACCTTTTTCTTGAGGGACCCACATTTTTTCCATTGTAAACTTTGGCGACCCCCCCATTGTCCATTGCTTCTATGAAGCCGAACTCAATGTGACTTTCATGGTACCCTCTCTTTTGTTGTTGTTGTTGTTGAGATATTCAGCATTTTCGTCTCCCCGACGCTTTTTCCATTAGCTCTGTGTTTCTGTTGTTAGATGAGGTTACCGCTAGGTGAGGTTACCTGTGTATACTGCAGGAGGGATGTTACACATGTCCTTATTCTCGCGATATAGCCTTTATTTTTAAACTTTTCTATAGTGACTTTTCTATTTAAATAAATGAATAAACACTTAATGTAGCCCTTATTTAGTTGTTTTTGTCCCACTAATGAATTAAATGCTGACTCATCTATATTTAACACATTCAGTTTATTACATCCCTTAAAATCAAGAGGGCTTCACGACCCCCCCATGGATCTTTGGCGTCCCCCTTGGGGGGTCAGGCCCCCCCTGTTGGGAATCACTGAACTAAATAGTCTTTTTGCTAATTTCGCGATGCTATAAAATGTATCTGTTCTTCAAGGATGCAACATATGAAAACCTCTTTGATTTCTAGTACCTTACTTTATGAATAGCGTTGCATCAGATAACAGATAGTTGTAAAGCAATATAACAGCCAGAGCATGCTAGGTTTGCAATGATTTTTCAGCAGTTTTATTACCATAGTTGTAGACAGTGTTTGGCAATGCAAATAAAGAATTCAATTATTTGTTGTCACACAAGCCTTGCTGATTATTAATAGACTTGTTGTATATCACAAGATGAGAATTGCTGTGTATAATCAATACTCTTCAATGATCACTTCAATTTTAAAAGCAAATCTTTATAAGCACATATAGTTAACAGAAGTACATAAGGGAAAAGGTCAGGTTATTTGTAATTTTGTATTTTTGTTGTTGTTTTTAGACAGCAGGAAGTGATGTTAGGGGTAATGCTAAACACTGTACTCATTTTTTTTTGGTTTGGGAGTGATCCACTCCATTATAAATGCAGAATTTAAAAAAGGGAACTGAGAAAAGCGTTTCGTGTTTTGTAGATATAGATAAAGATATAGCACATACTTAATGGCAATCCGGAAATGTAACTTCAGTCGACATGGAGCGATCCTTCATTGGTGTCAAACATTACTGTTTCACCCAGATATAGCCAAAACCCACTGTCAGATTTTGTCAGTTGTTTCAGTAATAGATTTTACTCCTTTTGTTCTTTCTGACCTTTACAGCAGAGGGACTGCAAAGTTTAAGCTTGCTTTTTGTCTTGCAAATACCAGACATAAATCTGTGGTGGTAAATCCAGATTCTCAGTGTGTTGAATTTGTAAACTGTAAAGAGGTTTTTATTTTGCCAAGATCCATTATGTCTTGAATAACACTGTTTCAATAATGTGGCTGTTGTTAAGCTCGTTTGTTTGCAGAGTGAAGGGTTCACTATGAGACCTCCCCATTCCTTAAAGGATTGCTTTATCTATAGTAAACATTCGATGATAACTAGTGTGGTATCACTGAGTTGACCCATAAACCACCTGTACAATCATTCTTGAACAGTATGTCTCCCTCATAGCACCTCCTGCTACTATAGTTTTAAAAATCAATCCTAAAACTGTTCACTGTTTATGAAATTGAAATTTGAAGCCGTGTGCCAGGATCATCCTAGGATTGACTTAGATTGCGGTTTAAACCGGGACTGTGTCTGGCCAAACTTTGACAAGACATTTGTCTTTCGATGAGTAAATTTAAGTGATACATTAGCTGTTGCGGAGTAAAAAGTTAAAGTATTTGGCCCAACCCATTAAGAGATATGGGCCTTATTATTATCCTTCTCAATAATGCCTTTGTGGGAAAGATTCCAGGTTTATCATTTGAAACCACACCCTTAGCAAAGCTCGAGTAAATGTGTCACTAGCTATTCACATCTTATCTTCAATTTGGTATTTAGGTTAAGGCTGAACATAAAAAGTTTTCTTAGAGAAAAACATTAACATGACCCTAATCTTAGAAATAAATGCTTTCCCCTCACATTTGAGAAGCTTGCTTCATATATAGTCAGTATCTCATACATTTAAGCAAATAGCCTAAAAGCATAATGAATATTGATTGGTTTGATGGTTCTCTATTTTATGGCTGCACAATTAATCGAATTTTGATCGTGATCACGATTTTGGCCGCCACGATTAAATTAACCTGATCGTCGGCGATATTTCCATTTTAGAATGCAGCTCTCGTGCATATCTAATCCATCACTTTCTACACCAGTAGTCCACCAACCACCAGGGGGCGAACGCATAGTTAAGGTTTCATGTAGCTGCCTGAGTAATTAACGAGCGAGCGCTAAGCAGGATGTGACGTAGTACTTAATGCCGCAACAGCACGTGCCATTTGTAAAAGCCGGCGAAGCAGTGTTGCCAACTTTTTACAGTTGAGCAACTTTTCACACGTCCATAGCGACAATTTTTCAAAAAAAGCAACTGGCAACAAATCCAGCGACTTTTTCTGCTGTTATTAAGAAGAGTAAGAAGGAGTCAAAGCGGCACAGTCCTCCTGCAGCAGTCTCTCCCAGCTGCAGAGCCAGAGGGGATGTTAACCCCTTAGCGTCCAGTCTGCAAATTGCTAATAAGCTAACAGTTAGCTCTGTAGCAGTACAGTATGTATGTGCTGCTGCTGCAGGAGGTGTTCACTTAGCGATCTCTGTTTGTTTACAACAAGCACCGGACAGTAAAAACTGTTCCTATGACTAAAAATACAGATGTTTTCCCTAACATGATGAATAATCGTGATTACAATATTGATCAAAATAATCATGATTATCATTTTGGCCATAATCGTGCAGCCCTACTCTATTTTGTGCATGCGTCACAGGGTTCATTCGAGGCGTCATGGGAGAAGGACATTCTTGCAATTAGTGTATGCAAATCTACACATCGTTCTATCTGTTTGCTTTCTTTCCATTTGAAAACATTTGACACATCATTCAGTAGTTATACTGCAAGATGTGTTTGTGAATTATTGTGAGGATCAAACATTTCCATTGCTCAATAGAAAGACAACCATGTGAGCAGTCACCCATGTGAGCCGGTAGTATTGCTGTGCAGATATGGTGTCAGGGATCATACTGAAATATACCAGCAGCGGGCCGTTATTAATAATTTAAACCAACACTGGTCTTGCACAAGCAACTGAAGGAGCACAATGGTCTGCATCATACAATCAAACAATGACTCATAAAAGCTTATCTATTGCATAGCGCTGTTGTCGGGATCGAGGCCTACGCTGCTCTGAAGTAAACCTGTTTCTTGACCTTCCTGATCATCAGGATGTTATGGTGTTGAAGAGCCGGTCAGCCAGTTTAACATTTCAATTTGTAGGAAGATCAAATGCATGTATCATCAATCACCTTCTTTTAACAAAGCAACTGTTTAAATGTTTTCTCTCTTTTGTCCTTGCTTGGTCTAGCAGATTTAGTTTCCTGCAGTGTACAATTAGTCACCTGGCAACAGGACACAGTTCCTGGCTTTGGAAACAGTCGTGTGTAGCAAGTACCAGGCTGTGCTGACACTGGGTACACATGCAGACGTGAAAGGGGTATTACCGTTTGCTGGTTTTCAATAACCTTGCTGCAAAAAGGCTCTCAGGAGGGAGTGGGGCAAGGACACAGCTCCTGCCATTATTGACAAGCAGCCAAGGGGTGATTCTCATCAACATGGTACAGCTCATAGCAAAAATCCAAGAGCATTTAATACATATTTTCTTTGACCTTTTATAACATATACAATCTAAAGTCACTGTTTAATATGAATTTATAATCTATTGGAAAAATTTTAAGGTATTTTCTGACATTTTTAGACACTGTGAGCAACAACATTCATTACCGTAACACATTTTTAAGTAGAAATAAAAAAACGATGTTTTTTTTCTCTTTTCTTTGGGAAGCACTTAAATATGCTCAAAGGGTAGCTGGTATCACCAAAATGTATTTTATAAAAATTTACACATTTTAATTTAAACAATTCTATCATTACCGTAACATTTAACCATTTTTTCTCATCAATTTTCATTCAGATTTTGTTCTTTATACATTGTTAAAAACCTTTATATTTGATTATATTCTGTTAAATTATACATTTTTAAACAAATGTATATTTATTTTTTTAATAAAGTTTCTAAAAATATTTATTGTATATAGGTGTGGGGACACCATGACATTTTTATCTGGACGCATTACGGTAATGAATTTGTGAATCAAAATTATGTTAAAAAATATAGAAAATATAATTTTAACACAAAACAATGAATTGTGCCTCATTATGGCTATACTTTTCATTCATATAAAAGTGAAATATATTTAGTTTAATAAAGTATGTCCTTATAATCTTCACAGACACAGTTTAGACTGGCTTTATGAGAATCACCCCAAGATGAACCAAGAATCTGGCATAAAGATCCTTACATAACGTTTTTTTCACCGTCTGTCCCCTTTGTACATATGTCTTGACAGTGCTGCACTTGTGTGCCAGCCAAGAGTTGTTCTTTGAAGTTCAGTGCCCTCCTTTTCACTTATCTTATCTCCTGTGGCATGGCTCTTCACTTGATGAGCACTGAAGGCCATAATTGGAGTCATGCTGGAGAGATTTAAGAATGTGTTAACTGTCACCACTTTGTCTCGGTTGGACAGTTCAGTCTTCCCCAGCTGAGCCCTTTGTCCTGGGCCCTGGCCCTGCTGAGAGTTGTATCATTTCAAAGATTCCGTATTGATGCCTAAATGGCTTTTTGTCTCATTGCCTTCCTGGTTGTTCAGCATGCACACTCTTTACTTGTCCCTTCTGGTCACCCATGAATGATAATGGGTCATTTAGAGTGTCATTCTAGGAACCGGTGTTGAGTCTGCGACTGCTCGAGGCTCCAGCAGTAATACGTTTAGTCCATCCAGTCATGACCTGTTTGCTCTTTCCTCGGGGACTACACATCTTTTAATTGAAGGTTTTTGCGTAAATGGCTTTCTTTGCAGGGCATAGTCATTTGAAGAGTTTAGTTTTTTTCTGTCCTTGAGATCTTAAAAGACATTCCTTTTGAGCTGCTGAGTATATTTATTATGAATGGCAGTATTCTGATAATATTGCCACTAAGGCTGGGCGATATGGACCAAAAGTCATATCCCGATATATTTACGTTGAATATCGATATATGATATATATCCCGCTATTTTTATCGCAAAGTGAGAGCAAATGTTCAGTCAAAGCCAAATATGACATGTCACAAGTAGTTTTATTGAAACCGTTTATTATATAAGTGAACATAAATACTGTATAACAACATGAGTACTTTTTAAAAAAAAAATCAAAGCTGATAAAGTGCACATTTAAACAAAAAATTATCTTAAATAAAAATAGCCTATGAAATAAAATAGGCCTATCTTTTTCTGAAATAAATATATTTATATGAGAAAAGAATAACAAACATTACAAAAGAACTACAAACCCTAGTAAGGGCAGCATTTATATATAAAGCAGCTTGCCTGGAGCAATGATCACAGTGCAAATTTGAACTATATCGATATATGCGATCTGGCCTCATTCCATATCACATTTAAAAATATATCGATATATTTTTTATATCGATATATCGCCCAGCCCTAATTGCCACTTTTTAAATGCTAGATTTACCTTTAAATGTCATTTTGCTGTGGCCTTTATTTATGGATCATGATTCAGGGAATGAAAGCTGGTAATCAAACTGTACCCTGGCTCTGGTTCATTTCCTAATGCCTGCCGGAAGAACACTTAACACAAGGGATCATGGGACTCCTTGACCTCTAATAAAATCCCCCCTTGGTTTCCCATGCCACCGTCTTGTTTTTTTTGGTAGCGCTTTGAAATATGAGTAGTTCTATCATGTGTATTGGAATTCAAAACCCAGCATGATCAGAAGTTCTCCCTATTGCTCTTCAGTGGCTAACAGCAGTGTAACTTTGTATACCTTGGCCACTCCCATGTGGGAATTACTGGGGCATTACTGAAAATAAGCATGTGTTTCTGGTTGAGTTGTTTATTTGAATCGAGTTCTGAAAAAACATTCCCGGCTCTGTAACTTCCCATGCATGGACTTAAGGCTGTTTTAACTCAATAATTAGGATTAAAATACACCATGAGGCTACATCAGTTCTTAGCTAATATTGTTACTTTTCCAAAACTTTATTTATTGAGTTTTTTTCAAAAAGTAATACACAATGAACACAACAACAGACAGTCATAAACAAATACAAATACAGTCATAAAACCCCATCCCTCCCTCTCATAACCAACAGTCATCTTAGAGGAAAACAAATACTTGAGTTAATAAAAAAATAAAAAAAGTATTAATCAATAAATAATAATAATTATAATAAATAAATTAAATAATAATAATAAATTATAAAAAATGTGGGAAAAATAAATAAATAAATAATAATAAAACAATAATACACAGTAATAATAATAAAAATGAAAGTATACATAATTAAAATTCATTAATTAATTAATTAATTAATTAAATAACAATAATAATAATAATAATAATAATAATAATAATGAAATAAAATTAAATGGACAGTTTAAGGAAGAGTTATAAAACGTGGTCACCATCCTATTTCTCTCTCCCAATTAATTCATAACCATAGTACTCTAACTACACAAGAGATTCAAGCCGTTCTGCAGGGGTATTGGTAAATATTGTTACTTTTCCGTTTTCTTGGACGTCTTCAGTTTATTGTAGTAGTACCCCTCACATTTTTTCAGCTGTTTACACAGGATGTTTATTTTTCCAGACATAGCAGTGTGACCATACGGCCTGATATCATACATATGCAATATGTCTGCTCAGAAATGTAGAAACAAGGTCCCACAAGGTCTGACTTGGAGAAGTAAATGCTCTTTGTTTGCAGATTGTGTTTCTTTGGATCCCATGGTACCTTGTTGTGTGCAATAACGTCTGCTGCCCTCTGTCAGCTTGCAACAGGCTCAACATGCCTGTCTTCCTTCAAAGAGAATGCTTAATATGTGAGGTATTATGCATACTTATATACATGCACGACGTGTTGCCAAAATCGAATTGTTAACAGGGGGATCTTTAATTTCTTTGCGACTCGCTTTTGTAAAGCAAGTTGATGACAAACTGTTATTAGATCTCAGTTACTGGCAGTGTCATGTAAAACACTACCATGGGCATACATTATGTGGAAGGCCTGTCACTGCAATCTATTCTGTTCATCTGGGAACTAATTAGCTTACTGGAGGTGTGCATGCCCACTTGTGTGATTTCGGTGGGCCCCACACAGAACATAATTCTCTAAAGTGTTGAAGTCTGAAACACTTAGACACAGCTTTTTAATTATGTAACACCGTCTATAGGGAGCTGAGATGTTGTGAACATTAACGTGCTACTTCATGGTGCTAATTTAGCTTTTATTTTGAAGCCTCAAGAAGGCAGATTGATGCTTTCTTCTGAAGAGACATCGTGCTGTGAACATCTCACAGCTAGCTTTGGAATTTGCATCCTGCTCTCCACATAAGCCCTCAGGGGGAGTCACACAAGATTTCTGTTTACTGTGTTTCAAGCAGTTATCACAGACTATCTTTGTTAACACACCTGCGCACTAACCCTCTGTGGAGTTGTGGGTGGTGCCTGATTTCTAATAAAGTGCATTGAAAAGAGAAGAGCACTCAGTCTCTGACATCTCTCTGTGGGAAAAATTAGCTCTCCTTAGACCATCTCAGATAAAGACTCCCTCACTGTGTATCCTCAAAGCTCCAGCTGCATGCAGCTGCATAATCCACAGACATGCACTTGTTGAGCTTGTGTGCTGAAACAGTAATAGTGTTGTCCTCAAGCATCCCAAGTATAAACACCCCTCCCCCTACATCTGATGTCTTGTATTCCCACAAAGAATTTCTGATGCTAAACTGTCACATAAGTCAAATTCCTGCAACATTGAAATGATCAAATGAAGGTTAACCCATACGAACCCATTTGTCCTTAAAGGAAAATGATGGGGGATATACCACAGACCAAGTGGACCACATAGAACACATTTATGATGTGTGTTTAAAAAAAAAAAAAAAAAATACTACCCCTAAATGTCAGAGATCTGTGATGTGACATATATGTTACATTGGGCGTTTATGGTATTTATTTTTATGATATTTCTTATTTTAATATAAATAAAACTGGACACCTTTTCTACTTACAGAAACACAAATTTGCCTTATTATCTGCATCTCCACAACATATATTAAATTTGTGACATTAATAGTGCTTTTTAACAAAAAACATTTTTTTCAGATTTGTTTTTAAGTAAGAAAATAATACATCAATAATAAATAAAAACAAATAACAAACCCTTATAGGGTTAAATGAAATACAGGAGACCCTATTGACAGATTAGAATTGTTAAATTAGTTTAAATTTAGCCTAGTAACAAAAAATACGCTTTTTGAAATTAGCTACTTTTTTAGATTTCTGTTTTCAGTGACACACATATTTCTTGTCAGCGACACTTCTTGTCAAAGTCACATAACCACCACATCAGGGTGTTGAGTATGTGTCACTTAGGGATTTAATGAGTTTAGGTGAAGCACAAAGCTGAGTATGGGAGATTATAGAACATTTAAAGTGTTTGTTACACCCGTGTGGGTTCTTATGGGTTAAATATAATTCCAGTTTGTATGTTTGATTATAAATTATATATTTACCCTCAGTGGTAATTTTTGTTTACTGTGCAAAGTCTGGCTGTTGCATAACAATCTTTGCAATGTACTAATTAGTGAATATTAATTAGCCGCCCCACCGTCCTTGTTGTGCAAACGTCAGCAAACTGGAGCAGGCCTGAGCTGTTCACCTGCCTGCACCTCCCCCCTCGGCTCAGGAGGAACACACCCTGTGGCTACTGCACCAGATGGTGCTGCTGGCACTCTCGGTCCAGAGAGCTTTAACTTTGTACCTTAGTGCTGCTCAATATGGCCAAAGTCTTCTTTAAAAATCCAGGTCAACATACAGTAGTGTTCAAAATAATAGCAGTCCAATGTGACTAACCAGATTAATCCAGGTTTTTAGTATATTTTTATTGCTACATGGCAAACAAGGTACCAGTAGGTGCAGTAGATTCTCAGAAAACCAACAAAACCCAGCATTCGTGATATGCACGCTCTTAAGGCTGTGCAATTGGGCAATTAGTTGAAAGGGGTGTGTTAAAAAAAAAATAGCAGTGTGGCATTCAATCAGTGAGGTCATCAATTTTGTGAAAAAAGAGGTGTGAATCAGGTGGCCTCTATTTAAGGATGAAGCCAGCACTTGTTGAACATGCATTTCTCTTTGAAAGCCTGAGGAAAATGGGTCGTTCAAGACGTTGTTCAGAAGAACAGCGTACTTTGATTAAAAAGTTGATTGGAGAGTGGAAAACTTATAAAGAGGTGCAAACAATTATAGCAATGAAAAATATACTAAAAACCTGGATTAATCTGGTTAGTCACATTGGACTGCTATTATTTTGAACACTACTGTATATCTCGATAACAATACATGTCATAAATTCAATAAATAGTCTGTATGAAATATTCACATGCCAGGTCTATTTTTTGTATACTACTATGTGATTTGAATACTTAACAAATAAGAAGTACAAACTTGAACTTTTGAACAGTTTTAACCATTTAGGTTCCAAGTGAAACTTTATACATTTTTCTCCACCATTACTTTGCAGAGAGAACCTTGTCTTGAGCTGTTTCTGGGTAATGGAGCTTAACGATTGGTGGAGTTTGTGACTGGAAAGTTGCCTGTTGAAGTCCAGTTTATTAATCGAGTTGGACTAAGTGGTAATTAGGGGTGGAGTGATGGACGATGCTGCCATCCACCGCTGATGGCAGACAACCATTGACTCATGAGCCCAACATCCTATTTCAAACCCTGTCCAAACCAACTGTAAGAGCCATTTTGCTTTGATTGTTTATTTGTTTGTTTGTTTGTTTTCACCTCCCACCACCGGGTGGAGAAGAGTGCTCATTATGGGTTCTGAGGTCATGAGTTAATATAAGGCACCGGTGTATGACCGATTGTTGTGAGATGCCTGAGAGGCACACAGTTTTTTGACTTTTGTAGTGACCCGATTGCTACTCAAAAAAGATGCCACTAGTATGATGAGATTCCGTTTATAGTATTTTACGCGCACAAATGAAATGTCCAGTTTCCATATATAAATTAACTGTGTTTATTGTAACATTTCCAAACAAAGGTATACTTCTTTCTTAAACAAAAAGTTATATTTCCGATGGATTCATCACATTTCTGCGGTCAAAAAACTGTGTGCCTCTCAGGCATCTCACAACAATCAGTAATACACCAGTGCCTTATATTAAATCATGACCTCAGAACCCATAATGAGTGCTCTTCTCCACCCGGTGGTGGGAGGCGCAAACAAACAAACAAACAAATAAACAATCAAAGCAAAATGGCTCTCACACCAACATTGGACAAAGGTCTGCAGTAGCAGTCACTGAGTCCTAAAAAATCATAATTGTGAGTTATCAACAGAGCACAAATTGACTTTGTGCATGTAGCTGAAGGTGGGCACATTTTCATATTGAAATATCATCCAGCTAGTGCTGCTTATAGATAATGTGCCACTGTGGGTGCCTTACTCCAAGCTTATATAAATACCATGCCACAACATTTGAATCTAAAATTATAGGGGTGGAATGGAAATATATAATGATTCCATTGAAAGACAACAAGTTATCAGACAGTATTATCACGTAG
Source organism: Centropristis striata (assembly GCF_030273125.1). Classification (NCBI taxonomy): domain Eukaryota; kingdom Metazoa; phylum Chordata; class Actinopteri; order Perciformes; family Serranidae; genus Centropristis; species Centropristis striata. The sequence goes on along the minus strand of NC_081524.1, from coordinate 7,100,213 downwards.
GCCTCGTGCTGATCTAGATAACATGCTGCTGAGGGAGCCTTAATCCACGCTTGTAACAATGCCATGGCTATAATTTGAATCCAAAGAACAGGGGTTGGTGGACCACATATTTCCATCTAATAGATGTTGCCTAGTATGGATGCAAACAACGACTTGTTTACATGATTCACTTAACACGAACCGAGTCAACATAGACCCACAGGCTGCAGAATACAGGTTTTATTGTCTTCATGGACATTGAAATCTTTTGGTGCATGTAATGCAAAGCAGCTTCCATTTCTCACGGCATCTTCTACCATCAGGGATTGTGTTTGCACATAAGTTATATGTGCAAACACAATAATAAAAAAAAAATACAATTTAGAGCGTTACTGAAGGGGCATAATTATTTTTAATGCTAATATGTTTCACATCGTCAGTTTTGCAGGAAACACAAAAAAATTCACCAAAAATGTACCATATGACATTTATTGATCATTTCACTCAAAAAGGATGTAACAAAGGATGGCTATTTCCATAGTAATAACACTGTGTGTAAATTATGTAACTTAAGAGAAATAAAATGTGACTTAGGGATTTTTTTTGAACATGCCTTTGTGACTGAAGCAAGATATGGCAACACTTTATTTTGAAGGTGTCTACATAAGAGTCACACAAGCCTGTCAGAAACATGACATGACAAGCATCATGAGCATTAATGTTACTTCAAAGTGTCATTAATGTTCATGACACATCCCATGTCATGTTTATGACACGCTCATGTCACTCTTATGTAGACACCTTAGAGTAAAGCGTTACCAATATTAGTGTCAACAATAAAACACAGATGAACTAAACTGATAACTAAACAATTTCCCTCTAGCTCTTCTTTGCTGGGTTCTTATCTGATGCCTATGAATGTGGAGAATTGTCAAAGAAGTGGTGATCTTAAAGGGGTAAAATCACATGATCTGATCAACTGAGGATGTACCGGTAGGTGATTTTACCATAGGTGGCCGGCGTCATTTGTAATTTATTTATTTCAAAACAGGGACAGCGCACAAAAGGACATTAATCTTGTACAGCAAGAGAATATGCATTGTGCCAGGTTCTAGCAGATTGCTATTTTCCATCTGTAGTCCCTGGGCAGGTTGATGGAACAATACATAGAAAATGAGTATAGAAAAAGAAAATGATTAAGTAAAATTACAGAACAAAGCAAAGAGACAATATATAAAAAAGATGAAGAGAAACATTGAAGCAAGATTCAACAGGACAGGCTAGACTGACCCCCCCCCCCCCCAACCCCCCCCCCCCCCCCCCCCCCCCCCCCCACACACACACACACACACACTGACTCTTTCCTCCTTTTGGTATTATTTATCTTTTTTCTTCTTTTCTTTCCCTTATCCTATGATAGTGTTAAGTTATATCAATAGGAGATGATTGAGGCAAAAAAAACTATTTTGACATAAAATAACTTGAGGCAATTATTTTAACAGTGTGATGGCATTCTGTGTATTTAATGATATGCATTATCATGTCATTTTCTAACCCTTTAAAAAAATGTTTGCCTGCGTTTGCGTTTGAGCACGTAGCCATATTCATTTCATATTGCTGTTTGTGGTTGCATGCTCGTGTTGATACACCATGTCAGCAGCCGCCACAGGAAAATGGCACATCCGTGAGCTGCTGTTCTCTTCTGTAAATATAGCCGGGGAAAAACTTCTCACTATGGCATGCCCACTGCAGCCTCTTTGATGTCTGTATCATCTTTTGTTAACTATTTATGCACAGCAGCAGTTGGCCCGTCACCTCACTGTGTATATGTGACCTCGCCTGTGTTTAGAGTTTCATGTGGAGCTTCACAGCAGCTCCAGACTGAAGTGATGGTATGTGTGCTCCCATGTAGACTTAGTCGCCCTTGATGTTCCAGACTCTCAGAGTCAAAAAGCCAGCCGTTTAAAGTCAAGCAGCTTTTGTCATTCGTCAGGCAGTAAGCTCTACTGCTTGTAATGGCATTAATATTAATAACTATCTCTTGGGAATCCCTGCAGAGCTGCTTGTGTTGTGACATGTGAGCCATGCACCCTCAGGCAATAGCAGATGATTGCAAAAGGGTATTCCAATTATGTGGAACTCCACCAAAACCGGATTAGTATGCAAACAAGAAGACAAATAGAAGTTGAAAGGTTCTGTTTTCATTTCACTGGCAGCAATTTTTATAAGTCTCATGTAATGCATGTGGCAGCATTGACTTGTTGAATATGTCATGTGCGATCTGTCTAAATGGTTTGCATATTATTTACATTTTTTCCTTCAAGAATAGCGAAGGCCATTGTTTTAGAACCAGTACTGCACACAGTACACTTCTCTTGGTCATAGCAACAGCTCCAAGTCCAGAGATACCAATGTATTTATTTCCTATACTTCTGTTAAACACATGCTGAGAACATCAATTCTTTTAAAAGTATTCTGTAACAGACAGGTAGAACTCGAAAAAAGCAAACAACAGCAGGCAAGTTCTGACCTGTCTGCACAGCCTACGCAACAATCAAAAGAGTAAACAGATGTTTGTGCTTATATGCAAATTTATGTGTACAAAGCTTCGATACAGTTGCATTTTCTTACCTGAGAGTTCTACAGAAGTAAGAATTTGTTACCAGGGTGGTGCTCGTACTCACAGAAGCGTGGTATGTCACAGCTGATTGCTCTTCTTATACTGTTGTTGGCATCAGGGCCGGTTCTAGGCAGCATGTATGAGGGGGCAGTCAGAAATGTAAAGGGGGCATCATGTGGTATAGTAACGACGCTTTCTTCATTGAAAGGGGTTTTTGTGGCCAACCCCAACCTGGAGAAGTGGATTACACTTTGTCAGGCCTCTACCTTCACACCTGTCCAGGTGTCCCACCTGAAGACTAAGCTCCTGCTGGTTTTAGCTCTTAAAGTCACTGAGGCACGCAAACCCCCTGACCACAATAAGGTGGCAATCCCTCAGGGGGGGGAAACTAAAAAATAAAAATAAAATAAAACATCCTTCATCCAGATTTCAACCAACAATCGTGAATCGTTAATTTTGTGAGTATATTAAAATGTGCTTTCTCAACTTCTAAAATTTTGATTTGAGGGGGCAAGACATTTATTTAAAGGGGCTCGGCCCCCTCTTTCCCCTGCGTAGAGCCGGCCTTGGTCTTCAGCCTCTTTTTGAAAATTGAGAGGCATTCAGCAGATAGCTGTCAATTTTCAAAAAGAGGCTCAAGACCCAGCTCTTTGAATGAGAGACCCTTATGGTACTCATAAAAAGAAAATGGAAATGTGAACACAGAGTCCATCTGCTAAAGACCACGATAAGGTGGCAATCCCTCGGGGGGGAAACTGAAAAATAAAAATAAAATAAATGAATAAAATAAAATAAAACATCCTTCATCCAGATTTCAACCAACAATCATGGATCTTGTGCTGATTTTTCCGCTACTGCAGATCATTTTGTCAAATTGTAATGTATATTAATTTTGTGAGTATATTAAAATGTGCTTCCTCAACTTCTAAAATTTTGATTTGAGGGGGCAAGACATTTATTTAAGGGGGCTCGGCCCCCTCTTGCCCCAGCATAGAGCCAGCCTTGGTTGGCATTATTCACTTTGCTTTAGCAGAGTTGCCTCTTTAAGGTTAGAAAACTGATGGGAACACTAATCACTCAGACGGAGATGCACACATACACCAACAAACTACAAATGCTGTCAAGGTTTAGAGTAATCGGATAATTGTTTTCAGGAATGTCGCTTCCTCATTCTTGTTCTTTGTCTCACTCCATGCCATTGCATCTTATTTTTTTCCCCCAGGGTTCCACCTGGTTCCTCGTCTGTCCGGTATTGTGCCAGAGAGCTGCCTGTTGATTACGGTTGGTCTGCTGGTGGGGGGGCTCATCAAACTAGCTGGGGAAAAGGTCCCACCAGTGCTGAACTCTGAGTTGTTCTTCCTCTGCCTGCTGCCGCCCATCATCCTAGATGCTGGCTACTTCTTGCCCATCCGTCCCTTCATGGAGAACCTGGGCACCATCCTGATGTTTGCTGTCGTGGGGACCCTGTGGAACGCCTTCTTCATCGGGGGTCTGCTGTACGCCGTGTGTCAGATCCAGCCAGCCAATCCATCTGAACTCCACCAGCTGGAGCTACTGCCCTGCCTGCTCTTTGGCTCCATCATCTCAGCTGTGGATCCTGTCGCTGTGCTCGCTGTGTTTGAGGAGATCCACATCAACGAGCTGTTGCATATCTTGGTGTTTGGCGAATCACTGCTCAACGATGCTGTCACTGTGGTGGGTGACCACAACAGGAAATATGTGGTAGACCTGGAGATTAGAATCACTGCTTAGTCAAGGCTGTATATGATATGCAATGGTTGAAACCTTTGGTTGTATCTAAGAAGCTCCTATAGCATTATTACAGCTTGGGCTGGGCGATATGGACCAAAAGTCATATCCCGATATATTTAGGCTGAATATACATATACGATATATATCCCGATATTTTTTGTCCAAAGTGAGAGCAAATGTTCAGTCAAAGTCAAAGCCAAATATGACATGGTACACGTAGTTATTTAGAAACCAAGTACCTTTTAAAAAAAAACAATCAAAACGCACATCTAAATAAAAAAAAATACCTAGCCTTTGAAAATAAACAGGCCAATCTTTTTCTGAAATAAATTACATATATGTAAAAAGAATAACAAACATTACAAAAGAACTAAATAAGACAATCCCTAGTAAGGGCAGCGTTTATATATAAAAAAACAAACAAACATCTTTATCAATATATGCGACATAGTCTAATTCCATATCACATTTAAAAATATATTGATATATTTTTTATATTGAGTATATTGCCCAGCCCTAATTACAGCCATAATTGGGTGTCATTGTCTCCCAGTGTAGAGCATCATCAATTCATGTTTGAAACTTCTCACACAGAAGGCCATCGTTGACACAAATGAATTCTCTGAAACAGCTAAAAACAAAACATATCAAATAACAAATAACATCGCCCAAATGCCCTGCTTAGCCTGCTGCCCCCGCGACCCGGCCCCGGATAAGCGGAGGAAAATGGATGGATGGATGGGTCTTATAACCTTGTAGTCAAACTGTCACACATACAGCTAGTGATCCATGACTCGTCTGTCACCACCATATATTCCCCAGCTCCAACACACCAGCTGTTCACTGGCCTGTTCACAAAGACCCCGACCCACCGTATACAATTACTGACAATGTAAGCATCATATGAGGCACCAACTTAAGTTTCAATGACTGGTGTTTTTGGCATCAACTATAAAAATACTTGTCTGAGTGAATACTGTGCTAAATATTTCCACAAATCTTCCCTTGTGATTGTATTCACCAAGACATGTGTCTCCTGGACATATGTTCAGCTGCAAGTTTGGCTTCAGAGCACACGTAAGCAAGCTGGCCGGCACTGTGCCTTCATTGGCACAGGCAGTTTGAGTGAAGGCTCTGGTGAGAGCCAGAGCTCATCAGCCCTTTGAGCGTTTGGCAGTCGATCTGCATGATTAGCCTGTCTGGCATTACATGAGGCTGCATATCCATATGCATATCATAGTGAGATACTTAACAGAAGCTCAGTACACACCTTTAAAGTATTTTTTTTAAATCCATTTGACACAAGCAACTTTTTTTCAGTTGTCTTATCCATTGCAGAACAATTTTAGCACTGAGATCTCTTTTCCACAATAATAGTTTGTATTGTACAGTCATGGAAAAAATCATTAGACCACCTTTGTTTTCTTCAGTTTCTTGTTTAGTTTAATGCCTGGTACAACTAAAGGTACATTTGTTTGGACAAATGTAATGATAACAACAAAATATGTCAAAAGAGTTCAATTCAAGAGCTGATATCTTGCCATTTTCCATGGTTTTCTTCATAATGATTTTGGTTATTTTCAAGAAAACAATAGAGAATGTCTAGAAATCAGCTCTTAAATTGAACTCTATTGAGGTATTTTTGTTGTTTTCATTATATTTGTCCAAACAAATGTACCTTTAGTTGTACCAGGCATTAAAATGAACAAGAAATTAAAGAAAAAAATGGTCTAATATTTTTTCCATGACTGTATAATCACAATTAGAGGATCAATTAATCAACTACATCTACATGGTCAGCAGACTAATGTTGGCTTTTGGGATAACTTATGTTAAACATTCACATTCAACAACTCTTCTTCATATATCTTAATCAACACCCTGTGTCTTTGTTCCTAAAAATCCATTCATATTCATCTCTCCCTACTCTTCTAGGTGTTGTACCACCTGTTTGAGGAGTTTTCCAGTGCTGGTACGGTGACGGTGATGGACTGTTTTCTGGGAATCATCTCCTTCCTGGTGGTGGCGTTGGGTGGCGTTCTGGTGGGGGCTATCTATGGCATCCTGGCAGCCTTCACCTCACGCTTCACCTCCCACACGCGTGTCATCGAGCCACTCTTTGTCTTCGTGTACAGCTACATGGCCTACCTTTCAGCTGAGCTCTTCCACCTTTCTGGCATCATGGCGTAAGTTTGACACAGGGCTGAACGCTCTCAAGAAGGCACCAGATGGATAAAATGTTACATTTATATCCAACTGAAATGCCTCTTTGCTACCTCTTTATCTATTCCACAGTATTATTTTCCTTGTGATGTGAAAGTAAATTTTTTTTTTTTTTTTTACTAATTTCCACCAAAAACAACCTTAACTTTTGAGGAACAGAGGTCATTTCATATACAGTCATGGAAAAAATTATTTGACCACCCTTGTGTTCTGCAATTTCTTGTTCATTTTTTGACCATGGGTCTCAAACTCGTGGCCCGCGGGCCAATTGCGATATTTTGTGGCCCTGACCTTGATATGAAAGTTTAATGTGAGTTTTATATGAATGGCACTTTACCGTGTTGTGTGTGGAAGGTCCCTTTATTGCGCAAGCTGAAGTTTCTATGAAGACGTTAACAAAAAGAAAGGCAGCTGCTACCGGACCATAATTTTGCGTCTTTTTTTTTGTTATTTTGTGTCTTTTTAAAAATAATTTTGTGTCTTTTTAAAATAATTTTGTGTCTTTTTTTTGGTCATTTTGTGTCTTTTTTAAGTAATTCATTTTTTTCTGTCATTTTGTATCTTTTTTTTTTTGGTCATTTTGTGTCTTTTTTTTTGTCATTTTGATACTGCCTCCAGCGGCCCCCAGGTAATTTTAGTTTGAGACCCCTGATTTAGAGAGTTTAATTTAAGAGCTGATATCTAGCCATTTTTCATGTTTTTTTTGATAATGATTTTGGTTATTATCAAGAAAACCATGGAAAATGTCTCTATCAGCTCTTAAATTAAACTCTTATGAGCTATTCTTGTTGTTATCATTATATTTGTCCAAACAAATGTACCTTTAGTTGTTCCAGGCATTAAAATGAACAAGAAATGGAAGAAAGCAAGGGTGGTCTAATAATATTTTCCATGACTGGAACATGTATTGTAAGTTGTCTACCCTGTGAGCTCTTTCATACATGGTCCACATCTATAAAATGAATATCTAGTGTGTCATGTGTGTTCTCTGGTATCTGTGAAATAATCTCATCAGCTGTTTCAGGGACGTCCCTTCTGTATCGCATGATTTTAATATATGGATCTTTCCTCAGTGATGAAATGTCATGGTCTATATACAACCTTGCCACTGCAGGGAAAATCTATTTCAGTCCTTGCACTGTGACAGTAACTCAGCTGTATATTGTGACAGATTACACTCCAGCATAATGAATTTATCTGATCCAACGTCACCTAAACTGAGCATTAATTTATTGGCGTCCCAACACTCTCCAAGGTGCCATTTCTCATCAGCTCGTCCAGTATGTTTCAATCCATTTTCTGTTTAAGGTGCTGGGCGGTATTGATGTTGCAGACAGGGTGTGATGATATACTGAGGCTCCCTTCAGAGGCACAGGACAATCTCTTCAAAAGACACTCACTCTCTTCTTGCATGCCGCATCTAAAACTAGATTTGTCAAGGTTTTTATCAAGAAGAAGTGAAACGGCTCACTTGTGCAACTTATTTTACCTTGAAAACCACATCAACACCGGCATGGCAGAGGAATGAGGTTGGATGCTGAGCAGCTGTGGCACACTATGGGACATGGATGTTGTTCGTTTCTGGCCTCTACATTTTTGACATAGAAAGATTGCATGACAGCAGAATGGAATAGAGAAGTGGTCACTAGACAGGGAGGGAGATACATTTGTTTCTAAATCAGTATGGAACTACAGCACGGTATCTGCAGCACTCCTTCAATGGGAAACTGTGACATTACTGTTGCTGACAAGTCAAGTAAAAATACCACTTCTTCTAAGGTGGCTTTTAGTCCTGAAACGCCTCTAAATTTAGAGGCTAGATTTTCAGCCCTGGAAACACATGCAGATTAGGGGTGGGCGATATGGCCCTAAAAGATTATCACCATATTTCAGGGTATTTTTGTGATAACGGTCTTCTTCATGATATTACAAAATACTGAAAAATATATGGAAAATATGATTTTGAAGTGGGCAGTCTGCGGCCTACGGGTTGTAAATTGGGCTTGTAACCGGAGGGTCGATGGTTCAAATCCCAGGACTGACAGGTCAAGGACTGAAGTGCCCTTGATCAAGGCACCTAACCCCTGCCCACTTTACACAACATTTATGATTGATTTTTATTTTGTTGAACGATTTTTATTTATTTATACAGACTAAAAAAAGGTATGTAAATAAGGATGGGTTAAATGCAGAGGTTGAATTTCCTCATTGTTGGATTAATTCAATCAAGTGCAAATTTCAGCAATTGCCAAATACAAAAAAAATCCTCTTGACTCTTATTAGCAAATGGTGAACAGCCACAGTCGAGGTAATTAATTTGCTACGACATCAAGAAGTAGGAATATTGCCAATATCATGATATGTATTTTTGTTACTCATAAAAAAAATATACTGGTATAATCGTGAATGCTACGATATGGCACACCACTAGTGCAGATTAAGTGAATTAACTAGATATCCTAGAAATAAAATTGTACTTTAGCCCCATTCTTACCAATGTTTTTTTCTATATCTTGACATTTAATATTGACAGTTCTTTTAGATAAAGCTGGACATTTATGTAACTTGGGTTGATGTACACCGTTTTAAAACAGAAGGCCAGACAATCTTACTGTACGGTGATGGGTGTTGCTGCCACTTGTAATGAACCTTAGACACTCCATCCTGAACCCTGAATATTTAAAAAGGAGGAAATAAACTGGGGTTAAATATATTAATACTGGGATTACCAGTAAATTATGTGACTATATGATATTGGGAGCGATTGCTGTCGGGAAAAAGTCCGGTAAAGGTCCTAGAAAACTCTGAACCCTGAACATGGAATCTATGAAAATATGTTTCCTTTATATCTCCAAGCAAACATTTGCCTTTTCTCCCTCCAGGTTAATTGCATGTGGAGCTGTAATGAGACCCTATGTGGAGGCCAACATCTCCCACAAGTCCCACACCACCATCAAGTACTTCCTGAAAATGTGGAGCAGCGTCAGCGAGACTCTGATCTTCATCTTTCTCGGCGTGGCCACGGTGGACGGACCTCACCACTGGAACTGGGTCTTCGTCACCGTCACTGTCATTCTGTGTCTGGTGGCTCGGGTCATAGGTCAGTTCTACTGCAGGGATTCTCATAACTTCTTCAAATTAATGCAATGGTGCCAGCTGGAGGGTGTGAAGGGGAAATGGGGAACCTGCAAAAGAGGAAGTGGTGCTTGTTTGTTGTCTTGGTTTTGGGTCAATTCATGCATGATGTCTTTGATAATTTTGTTGACTTTTATGTGTAAATCTTTACATGAGACTGTCACTTCAGAGTTCAGTTTTCAGTAGGCCTATAGAGACTGTATCTCAAATCAGACACATTTGCAATGCCGCACTTTCTGGTGTTTTCACAGTCATTTCGAATAAGATCACCACCACCACTATAGGTATAATTGATTTATACATATTTGACAATCTACGTGTGAAATTTTATTTATACATGGAGATTTACATGTCAAATTTCAATACAAATGTTAATCCGATGAGAGAAAGCAGTAAGAACGCTCGGGCGACACTCAGGCGACGATCTTAAAAGTACACCTTTATTTTTACTGGACTGTATTTTATTGTGAAGGACAGAAGTACGGTCTGGGTGTGTTGATAACGATGGTTGATAACGGTGACATTTATTACTTAAAAACATCCAATGTCCCCCGAAAAACCCAGCAGCCCCCATTGTTTTACCGCGAGGAGATCCAAGTGTTCGATTTGGGATACAGTTAGCATACGGCTAATTCACGGGCGTTAGCGTCCTTTAGCTGCCTCTGCTAAACCCGAGGCTAACGTACACGGATAAAACAATTTACGGTTCGAAAGATAAGAAGTTAGACTTTAGTTTCACAACATTCAATTAATTGGAAGCATAACATGATAATTTATATTAGTAGTTAATGTGAAATTTTGATAGAATCTTTGCCAAACGGTTTCTAATTTGGGATACAGTTAGCACGTGGCTAATTCACCGGCGTTAGCGTCCTTTAGCCGACTCTGGTAGACCCGAGGCTAACGTACATGGTTAAAACAATATCCGGTTCGAAAGATTTAAGAGGATTTATACTTTAGTTTCACATCATTCAATTAATTGGAAGCATAACAAGATCATTTATTTTAGTAGTTAATGTGACATTTTGATAGAATCTTAGCCGAAAGGTGTCCGATTTGGGATATAGTTACGCTAGATTTCGATGTTTTTGATCCAGCAGATTTGTCTTTACACAACATTTACCATTAATAAAGCAGAAAACAAATATTAACTGTTTAAAGATACAATGGCATCCTGAGTCTCTTAAGACTTCTCTGTCTGTGTTGGAATCTGAGCTTCTGGTTTTTGTTGTGGTAACTGATCTGAACGTGGCTGCATGTTAAATACCCCGGCCGTTAAAAGATGATGCCAACAGATCCTGACAGAGGCGATCCAGACTCTAAACCATAGATACGCTCTGACACCAGTGCTCAGCACCTTTAACATGGCTTCAATGCAAATCAAAAAGCACCACAAGTAAAGTTGTTTAGTATTAATCTTTGTTACACTTTAATTATGGAAGAAATATCCTATCTTTATTCAAGAGCATAGCTTTTCAGTTTTAGAGCATGATTTTATTCCTTTTCAGTGACACTGCTCCTTCTCATGCTCACATTTATTCTCCTCATGCTCACATTTTGTGCTCGCACTTTGATTTCTGCTGCAACATTTATTGTGACTTTTTTGAATCTCACACTCAACAAATACCCCATTACAAAAAAACTAAAACTAACATTAAAACTAATAAAAACTAAACTAAAACTAAGCAATTTCCCCCAAAAATGAATTAAAACTACCAAACACATTAAAACTAACTGAATTTGAAAACAAAATTTGACAATGAAATTAAAACTAAAACTGATGAAAAATCCAAAACTATTATACAAACTAACTATTACTTGTGTGTGTGTGTGTGTGTGTGTGTGTGTGTGTGTGTGTGTAGTAGTAGTAGTAGATTTAGCTAAGGAGAAGTACAGGAATGGCAGAATTCTTCTTCCTGTAATCTCAGGTTGTGTGTTATGCGTTCCATATGGTAAATTTCCAATACTTTCTCAGTCCATCTCCTAAATGTCGGATGATCAGGTTTAAGCCTTTAATTGTTATACATTTGAGAGCAGCTGTAGTAAGTATTTGTAAAATATATTTTTTAGCTCATGCCATAATTCAAGAGCATAGATTTTCAGTTTGAGAGCTTGATTTTATTCCTTTTCAGTGACACTGCTCCTTCTCATGCTCACATTTTGTGCTCGCACTCAGATTTCTGCTGCTTTCCTACAAAATATGTGCTTGAACTCAGAAATCACATGCTTGTGCTCACATTTCTTCTTCTTGGACACAAACATTTCACTCGCATTCAAATATTTCCTGTGTCTAAAGTCCACGCGCTCAAATCCAGCATGTGATTTTTGAGTTGAAGGCAGCACACATTTTGTAGGAAAGCAGCAGAAATCTGAGTGCGAGCACAAAATGTGAGCATGAGGAGAATAAATGTGAGCATGAGAAGGAGTTGTGTCACTGAATTTCTTCCATATTAAATGGGAGTTGTTATTTAGACAAAAGGATGTCTCTGTGGGTTAAAAAAAGACCTTGTCCTGAAAAAGGGAACTGGAAAACCCTGACGGGAGTAAATGTCGCCATCATGTTTCATCACACAGCTGTCGGTGTGTGAGAGAAGGCGCCGCCGAGGATTTCCGTGTTGACTTCAGGCTGTCACAAGTCCTTCTGGTGATGATTTGTCATACTAGAGTTATTAGTGTTGTTGAAGACAGAGAGAGGCTGAAAGTGAAAGAGTTATGAGGTGTCTTCAGTCAGACATACAGAGTTCTTTATTTGATATTCTCAGCTTTTAAGGGTTAATGAGGCTTTGAGAAAACTTTCCAACTACAAAAATGCTGTCTGTGACTGAATTGTTAAAATTAATAATCATGCACATCCTACTTGCATCACATGAGAGCAGATCTTGTGATGGAAAAACAGTTCAGGAGCTATTCCAATGTGTCTGCAGGTTTTAGGTTGTGTGCTATAAAACTACTATGGTTCCCGAAGTAAGCTTTAGTGTTTGGAATTGTTTTTTTTTTGTTATCTTCCAGGCAGCAGTTGGTTTTAGTTTATTGCAATATGATATTAAATTCAAATCGCAGACTCTGCTGGAGATTGAAAGTCAATTAAAAGTCAATTAAAATGACTGCAAGTACAGATTGATTGAAGAGGCAGTGCATTAAGACTCATGCCTTTTGCTTTTTGTTGTAATAATGAAAACAATAGCTGTGTGAAAGAGTGGGTACAGCATATTGGGGAAAAAAACAACATTGTGTGACAGAAAGCATGTCAGTTTTTTCTTCCACTTAGTTTTTATTTTAAATTCAACCATTTATGCAACAATATTCACAGTTATTTAAATTTCCTTTTTCTACAGCTGTATCAATATAATAATAATAATAATAATACCTTTATTTATATAGCACCTTTAAAAACAGCGTTCACAAAGTGCATGGATAAAACTGCAAAAATCAGAAACCAACAATGAAGAAGAAATAAAAATAAAATACACATACATGCACACACACACACACACACACACACACACACACACATATACAACAAACAGATAAGAAACTTGACCGACAGATCTAACTTAACACTATCATAGGATAAGGGAAAGAAAAGAAGAAAAAAAAACAGATAAATAATACCAAAAGAGGAAAGAGTGCGTGCGTGCGTGCCATATTTTCAATTTTTTTTCTTTCTGTAATCTCAGGTTGTTATGAGTTCCATATGGTAAGATTCACAGTCTGTCTAAAATCTCAGTCTGAGACCAAAAGCTCTAAACACTTATCTTTAGACGTGAGCAGGTGTGAGCTGATAGTTTTCCGGGAGTCTTTTCCAAATCTTTTCAAAGTCTTCTGATGTATAGGTAGCATAAAAATATGCTTGGGCCATTTTAGCCACTTTATTCGGCGTCCAGAAAGCATGTCGTTTTGACTTACATATGCTGTCTTCACCTATTTTCAAGCACATGCATCTTACAAGGCTAAAGAGCCTGCTTTTTGACTTTGATATGTAACATTCACATAAAGTCACAACCACACCCAACCTCACTTTCTCATTGACTTGTCCTTCCCAGGTGTGGTTGGTCTGACCTACATGATCAACAAGTTCCGCATCGTCAAGCTGACAACGAAGGACCAGTTCATCATTGCCTACGGTGGCCTGCGAGGTGCTATCGCTTTCTCCCTCGGCTTTCTGCTGGACAAGGATCACTTCCCCAAGAGAGACATGTTCCTCACTGCCATCATCACTGTCATCTTCTTCACTGTCTTTGTTCAGGTACGAGTACCCAGTTTATCTTGTCCTGTTTGGGTCTAAACACACTTTAACCCTCCTGTTATGTTGCGGGTCAAATTGACCCATTTCAAAGTTTAAAAATAATAAAAAAAGTTAATTTTTTTCAAAAATAATCAAAATATATCTATTTTTAAATGTAAAATAATTTTAAAAAATCAACGTCATAAACTATTGTAATTTATATGTAGGTCTTTCCAGTGTACATAAAAAATATATATATATATATTTACTAGATTAAAGTGGAAAATCTACAAGAAAAAAGTTGCAGATTTAAGACGTTTAAAGTGGCAAATCTGCATGAAAAAAAGTTGCAGATTTACGACAAAAAGTGGGCGAAAAAACTACTTTTTTCTCGCAGATTCACGTCTTTGAATCTCTTAAATCTGCGCATTTTTTCTCATAGATTTTCCACTTTAATCTCGTAAACTTTTTTTCTCAAAATATTACCCCCTTCCCCGGGTCTGTATGGTTTTTTTTACACATTCTGGCTTATGTAATATCCTCCAATATTCTCTAGGGTTGAAATTTGGAATTTGCAAGTATTTTAAAGAGTTTAATTTAAGAGCTGATATCTAGCCTTTTTCAATGGTTTTCTTGATAATAACCAAAATCATTATCAAGAAAACCATGGAAAATGTCTAGATATCAGCTCCTAAATTAAACTCTTATGACAAATGTACCTTTAGTTGTACCAGGCATTAAATGAACAAGAAAGCAAGGAGAAACAAAAGTGGTCTAATTAATTTTTTCATGACTGTATTTCCATTTGTTTAAAAAAGCTAATTTTTGCTCAGCAAGTCTAATTTGAATTCACACTTGCTGTCTAAATTCACACTGACTAGAAACCTAACAAAACCATTCTATCTCACAACAAACATTTTATTTGCAACTATCCTGTTAAGCCTTGTGAATCTTGTTAATCTTACTGAGTTTTGAACACGAAGGAGCGCTCACTTATCTGCAGGAGGTCAGTCCGAGAAAAATTGTTCATTTGATGTCACATCAAGTGGGCAGACTTTCTCGGTCTTTCTGGTGTTGAAGTAAACAGCTCCAGCTGGGTTAAGAAAATGTAATTTCAGCTTTTGCTTTGAAGTATGCTGACAAACTGACAGACAGGAAGGTGGGTGAAATGTAAAACATGCAGAAGGAATACAAAATATCCTTTATGTAAAGACACATTTCTACTGAATCTGCTCACAGAGTGAACGTCAGTTTAACAAACAAAAGCAGTAAATGGAGGCAAGATAGAGACAAACAGGCAGTGAATCCAGATATATTATGTATTGTCCATTTTAAGCAACACGAACTGCACCAGCCCCATCCTCTCAGATAAACCAGTCTCTTAGTGAAACCGTAGGAGAGTCTTGGATGTGAATTGGACCCAGAATGGAAGCAGCTAAAATAAAACCCTGAAGATGTGTTCTCTCTCCTCAGAGGCGAGATCAGAAACATGTTTTATTTATAGTGCTAGATTCAGCATCGGCAGTCTGATGCAGACCAGGAGGGAGGCCCCTTTCACCTGTAATGTGGAGTTATTTT
This sequence comes from Centropristis striata, assembly GCF_030273125.1. Classification (NCBI taxonomy): domain Eukaryota; kingdom Metazoa; phylum Chordata; class Actinopteri; order Perciformes; family Serranidae; genus Centropristis; species Centropristis striata. The sequence continues at coordinate 7,084,701 of NC_081524.1, read as the reverse complement.
AAAGTGTGGCTCTGTGTGAGAGAGAGGTTGAACTGTGTGTTCTTCTTCTGAGGATATTAAATGGAGATCTTTACCATGATAAATTGTCATATGGATAATGTTAATGTAACAATAATTGTTTAATATCTTTAAGATATACCAATACTGTCTTACTTCTACATATTTTTTTTTCTGGACTTGCTTGTAGCCTGATTTGCTAGTTGAAATCTCTGCTTGGTTTCCATTAGGGCTGGGTGATATGGATCAAAAGTATGCGTATCCCGATATATTTAGGCTGAATATAGATAGCAAATGTTCAGTCAAAGCCGAATATGACCTGTCACAAGTAGTTTTATTGAAACCGTTTATTTAAGTGAACATTAATACTGTATAACAACAGGAGTACCTTTTTTTTTTTTTTTTTTTTAAATCAAAGCTCCATAAAGTGCAAATTTAATTAAAATATATCTTAAATAAAAATAGCCTATGAAATAAAATAGGCCAATCTTTTTCTGAATTAAATATATTTATATGAGCTGTTGCATATCCTGGTGTTTGGCGAATCACTGCTCAACGATGCTGTCAGTGTGGTGGGTGACCAAAACAGGAAATATGTGGTAGACCTGGAGATTAGAATCACTGCTTAGTCAAGGCTGTATATGATATGAGATGGTTGAAACCTTTTGTTGTAGCCCTAAGAAGCTCCTATAGCATTATTACAGCTTGGGCTGGGCGATATGGACCAAAAGTCATATCCTGATATATTTAGGCTGAATATACATATACGATATATATCCCGATATTTTTGTCCAAAGTGAGAGCAAATGTTCAGTCAAAGTCAAATATGACATGGTAGACGTAGTTATTTAGAAACCAAGTACCTTTAAAAAAAAATAAAAACGCACATCTAAATAAAAATAAAAAAACCTAGCCTATGAAAATAAACAGGCCAATCTTTTAATGAAATAAATATACATATATGTAAAAAGAATAACGAACATTTCAAAAGAACTAAATATGACAAACCCTAGTAAGGGCAGCATTTATATATAAAGAAAGAAAAAAAAAAAGATCGATATAGATATACGTGATATAGTCTAATTCCATATCACATTTAAAAATATATTGACACTTTTTTATATCAATATATCGCCCAGCCCTAATTACAGCCATAACTGGATATATATATATATATATTTCGATATCGATAACTTTATCGATATATGTGATATGGTCTAATTCCATATCACATTTAAAAATATATAGATATATTTTTTATATTGATATATCGCCCAGCCCTAGTTTCCATTGGTTATTGTGACTAATGTCAGTAGGATTATACAGACTTTATTTAGATATTTCCATTTGAGTAATCTAAGTTTGGAAAGAGATACACAGAGTATTTTTATTCATTATTTGACACTGGAGGAAATGATTAAGAGACTAAGTTTCTCCCACAGTCAAACTGACGGACGGATTATGGATGAGTCGCCACCCGATGATTCATTCTGACATTTTTGAAATTGCACTGATTGGCCTCAAGTGGAACTCGAACATCCGGGATGATCATGAAATATTAGCATTCCCCTTAAGTGTGAAGGAATATATTTAGTCACTGAATTTCTTTGCAATCTTGTTTTGTTATGCGTTTGAATTACAATAAGCATGAAGTGGTAGAAGTGTAGGTTCCTTAGCATGAGAGCCTGGTTGCAGGATTGGGTTATTATCAAAGAGCAAGACTCTTCTGTCATCCACTTCAGGCTATTACAGTTAACCAGATGGCTGAATCTCTTTAAGAAGCAGAATGTGCGCTTGAGCCTTTAGGTGCTGACAGGCACACATACACACGCACAACTGGTTGTTATAGTAGTAAAAACGTCAGACTGTTTGGTTTTTCATTCCTGTAGCCATTCTGTTGTGACAGTGTTTTTTTTTCTCTCCTTCCTGTTGAAAACTGTCCGGATAAAGACCATGTGATAACACATGAATGTTTGTAGTAAAACTACAATAGAGTTGGTTTTGAGACACACTTTCAACTATCCAAAATAAAAGGTTTGGCTGATAGAATAAAAGAGGAAAACTTTTCATCTGAGTCTTATCAGCACGAGTTGAATGTTCGCCACAATTAAAGTAGTTCAAATGTGTTTTGTGTATGCGCTTATCAGTAGTGTTTAGTTTCAGATCCCTCTAGAGAATATAATCACAGTGGAAGTCCTGATGTTTTGCTGTAACTGAAAACACATCACTTTCTTTCTGTCTACACAGAACATCAGGCAGTTCAGGATTTCTCTTAAACCGACTTTGTTCTTGAAAGAAACATCTCTTTGCCTTACTTTTAAATCTTACCCACTTGTATACTTCAAACAATGTCTGTCTGTTCGGGGAACAGCGGAAGCATAAAATAATTGTTTTGAAATGGTTGCTATGAGAACGATTTCACTTGGACGTGGATTAGCAGGTTTGTTAAACATGATCTTTATAGCATAAATCTGTAACCTAGAGCTGCACTATTACGGCCAAAATGATAATCACGATTATTTTGATCAATATTGTAATCATGATTATTAATCATGATTATTCATCATGTTAGGGAAAACATCTGTATTTTTATTGCACTACTTTTAAACAAACAATAGGAACAGTTTTTGGTGTGTGCACTAAAAATATGTGTGAGTGTCTGGTGCTTGTTGTCAACAAACAGAGATCGCTAAGTGAACACCTCCTGCAGCAGCAGCACACACACACTGTACTGCTACAGAGCTAACTGTTAGCCTATTAGTGATTTGCAGACTGGACGCTAAGGGGTTAACATCCCCTCCGGCGCTGCAGCTGGAAAAGACTTCTTAATGAGCCGCCTGCCCCTGCGGCTCGTTAAGAAGAGCCACAGGCCCCCGCGACTTGTTAGGTGTAAGAAGGAGTCTCCAATAACACCAGAAAAAGTCGCTGGATTTTTCGCCAGTCGCTTTTTAAAAAAAATAGTTGCTAAGGGGGTCTGAAAAGTTGCTAAATGTAGCAAAGAAGTCGCTAAGTTGGCAACACTGCTTCGCCGGCTTTGACAAATGGTGGGTTTTTTTCAGGCGAGAAAAACGGCCCGCCCCCTGGTGGTTGGTGGACTACTGGTGTAGAAAGTGCTTGATTAGATATACAGGAGGGCCACATTTTAAAATGGAATTATCGGCGACGATCGGGTTAATTAAATTGTGGCAGCCAAAATCGTGATCACAATTAAAATTCGATTAACTGTGCAGCTCTACTGTAACCTTCCACATGTTGTCACTCTCTAAAGTGGTGACAGATTCAAAGCAACCGCAATCAGATTGTTGTGAAATATTGTGTGAAAACCTGTTGCGTTTGTTAATCAGCCATTGCGAAGTTTGGGTAACGTGCCAGCATCAGTACTGAAGTGTGATACTACTCTGAATGAAAACATACACATGGTGGCTCTTTCATGGCATTGTAAGCCACACAGAAAGATTATAAACAGTACAGATACCATCTTTAAAGCTCTTTAAAATCCCCATGCAACCTTCTCATTTCATTCTTACATAGAGTTGGTGATAAGATCCTATTTCCGTCTTGGGCTAAGGTCAGGAAGTGAATAATGAATAATGTTTTGCTCCTCTCATCCTTCTTGCAGGGCATGACCATCAAACCCCTGGTGGATCTGCTGGCAGTGAAGAAGAAACAGGAGGCCAAGCGGTCGATTAATGAGGAAATCCACACCCAGGTAGGACCTTTAACCATCTTCAGCCCTAATGATCACAAGCAGATGGCTTCCTGATGTTTATACATATTCATAACTCCTTTTGGTATGCAGTGGATACCTGAAATGCTTTGAAATGTTTTGAAACACAGGAAATCATCTGTAGAAATGATTGTGATACATGTAGAACCTGCTGATGAACTCATCAACTTCCTCTTTCACGGAGCCACAACAATGAATTCTCCCTTCCTGGTTCTGTTTTTCTTTTTTAAACGGTTCCTCAGAGAAATGCAGTAACACAAATATTACTAATAAAATAACCATTAACATTCATTAAAATAACAACAAATAATCACAAGATGATATTGAATTTCTTTCTGATGATGCTACATATTCCTTTCAGTTGTAGTTATGTAAAATGTGATGCCCTGTTCCAGTAACAACCATCTGATGCCATTAAGTTGATCAGAGCTTGAATGCTGCTTCCACCTACTGGCTGTGTGGCGGTACTTCATCTCATATACAGGTACAGCTCAAAAAATTAGAATATTGTGAAAAAGTTAAATATTTTTTGTCAATCATTTCAGAAAGTGAAACTCGTACATTATATAGATTCATTACACATAGAGTGAAATCTTTCAAGCCTGTATTTCTTGTAATTTTGATGATTCTGGCTTAGAGATAATGAAAACACAAAACTCAGTGTCTCAGAAAATTAGAATATCACATAAGATCAATAGAAAAAAAGATATTTTAAACACAAATGTTCATTTCTATACACTCAATAATTGGTTGGTACCTTTTGCATGAATTACTGCATTAATACGGCGTGGCAAAATTTCTGAGACACTGAGTTTTGTGTTTTCATTATCTCTAAGCCAGAATCATCATAATTACAAGAAAAACAGCCTTGAAATATTTCACTCTATGTGTGTAATGAATCTATATAATGTACGAGTTTCACTTACTGAAATGATTGACAAAAAATATTGAACTTTTTCATGATATTCACATTTTTTGAGATGTACCTGTATAATCGCTGTACACCGGTGCAGCATAGTGACTGTCAATCTAAAGATTACAAAATAATAATAAATCAAATATATTTTTTATTTCACATTTTAGTTGAAAAATGTTTTATTTTTTAACTAGATGGTAGTTAAAAAGTAATTTGTCACACTGACTCACACAAAAATCATCTTGCATCCACAGTTGTTGGTGCTCAAACACATCCATGGGCAACCACGATGCTCCACAATCCCTGAGTGTTTTAAAGCTATTATTACAGCTCATATATCACACACACCCAGCCTCCTCTGGGGCTTTGCAGTAAGCCAGCGGTGGAGGCAACTAGTGAGCAGGCTGTGCTAATGGCTTCTCCCCCGCTGTAAATTACCAGTGATTAGAGTCAACAGAGCTGGCTGAAGAAAAAGTCACACTGTGCTAAAACTTAGTGTGAATAAAAGTAGAGTGCTGCCTCTCCTCTGGTATGAGGGCTGTGAATTTATTTATTTTGGCAAGCAGCTAGGGGACATACCATACTAGATTTTATATTGACAGTTGTTTTTTTCCTATGCTGATATTTAAGCAAGAAGTATGTACGTAGGCCTGTCACAATAATTACTATATCGACTTACCGTTTGATATATAAAAATGGACATGATAGTTTTTTTCTGGACTCAATATATTGTTGTCTACATGCGTGACTTTTTGTGATTTTTTGTGCTTTTTTGTGTCGTGTTTAAAGTAATGCTGTGGATGTTTGACAGGCAGTATGAATTGCTGAAAAACGCTATATTTTCCAAGCAGCCATTCAAATTATTTTGATAATAAAATAATATAGGGCTGGGCGATATGGACCAAAAGTCATATCCCGATATATTTAGGCTGAATATCGATATACGATAGATATCCTGATATTTTTATCACAAAGTGAGAGCAAATGTTCAGTCAAAGTCAAATATGACATGTCACAAGTAGTTTTATTGAAACCGTTTATTTAAATGAACATAAATACTGTATAACAACAGGAGTACCTTTAAAAAAAAAAAGAAAAAAAAAATCACAGCTCCATAAAGTGCACATTTAATTAAAATATATCTTAAATAAAAATAGGCCAATCTTTTTCTGAAATAAATATATTGTATGAGAAAAGAATAACAAACATTACAAAAGAACAAAATATGACAAAACTTTGTAAGGGCAGCATTTATATATAAAGAAATAATTTTTTTTTAACTATATCGATCAATGTGATATGGTCTAATTTCATATCACATTTTAAAAAATAATAAAAACAAAATAAAAAAAGTAAATCTCGAGAATATTAAACATTGGAATTGAAATGTGGAAAAGAAATATAAAAATATCCTAGATAAATAAAACATAAATAAATAAACTACAACCAAAACAAATAAAATAGACTTTAAGGCTCTGTTCACAAAACATTGCACTGAGATAATCATTATGTATTATATTAAATTATTAATAAAATATCATATAAACAGCTGGAATGGCTGCTTGGGAAATATATATATATATATATTTGTCAATTCGTACTGCCTGTCAAACATTTGGAGCATTACTTTAAACACAAAAAAGCACAAAAAGTCAATATATTGAGTCCAGAAAAAACTATCGTGTCCATCTTAATATATTGAACGGTAAGTTGATATAGTAATTATCGTGACAGGCTTATTCAGGTGATAATCAGTAAACTGGTGACAGGAGAATCTCCAGAGTAGCAGAAGAAAACGTCTATAATTACCCAGTATCAGGGTATCATAATATATTGCTGTATTTCTCACCTGTAATCTCTGAGAGAAACTTTTTATACTGTTGCTACTTTATAAAATGAGTTTTTCACCCCCACCCCCGCAGTGCCGGGCAGCCTTTACATAAATCGTCCTCTGACAAAGCAGAAGTAAATTCTGCGGCTCTGCTTAATGACTTGTTCCCATAGCAACGCTGCCTGTCAGACCGTCATCTGCAGGCTTAGTCAGAGCACCGGGGCAACCTGCGGCCGGCAGCAGAGTGAACAACAAACGCATCAGTACATGTCTGTGGTCCTCTGAGCAGGCATGCTGCCACAGCTAATGAACACTGTCCGCTCAGTCACCTGGCTGCTCTGCTGCTGTTCTCACACCAACATCTTCCATTTGAAAGCTCCACACCTGCTGCTGTTGATAATGATGTTAGCAGTGCTACCTGGGAGGGTGTTTTTACTGTGGGGAACGGTAACTGTGGTGAAGCAAAAGCTACAAGATGAGTAACTATGTCTGTGGTGTCAGAGTGCTTCTCTAATCACAGTTAATAACATTGTTGATCATATATTATAGTTTATATGTGAAGAGAAATCACATTTTGCGCCCAAGTGGTGTACTGGACATTGTGGAACAGGAAAATACAGTTCCACTAATGGGTCAGTGACAAATAAGGGTAGGCAAGAACTGAAATGGTGTAACCACAAAAAAATGATAAATATTAAATTCTTCATCCACCTACATTGTATTTAACCCATTTAAGCTGGGAAAGCATTACCGCATTTCTACCATTAAAACCGGGGGCGCTGTTGTGTTATTCTACCATTAAAACTGTGAAAGCGGATACGTCATTTTGTAGTATTTGTAGTTTTTTCCCACCTATTTTCTGTCTCTTAGCCAATGAAATGCATCAGAATACATGTGGGAGTGTCGCAATGCAACATGGGACTTTAAAATCGCCCATAGGTTTTACAGGCATTTTTTACAGCCGTTTTAGGCCTAAATGGGTTAAGTGGACTTGTACATATAATTACTTAATTTAAAAAAAAATCAAGTGAAATTTTTTTTTTTAGAATTTCTACATTTACACATTTCGTCAATATTAGGCAGAACATATTCTAAATACAAGCATTTTTTTCAAAAGTTTTGACAAATGATGTAAAATTTGTTATATACCATAGTGTTGCAATGTAAACGTGGATTGTATTTTTTTTTTTCATTTTAGTTCACATTTATTTCCCTGTATATAATCAGATTTTTATGGGAAAAAATGACTGGTTACACCAACTGACACTGTGTTAGATCACGTCATTGACCCTAAGACAAAAAAAAACTACTGCACTAATCAGAATCAGAAAGCCTTTATTGTCATTGCACGGGATAGTACAACGAAATTTGCCATCAACCCGTCCAAAACGTATAAAAACACACAAACAATATGACAGAGGTGAACAGCACAGGAAGACAGAGATGAAGAGAAAGAAATACAGCACAACGTGAGGGGAGGAAAGGAGGAAATTAATCACACAGTTAATAACATGGTTCATCATATATTATAGTTTATATATGAAAAGAAATCACATTTTGCGCCAAAGTGGTGTACTGTACATGCAGACATTGTGGAACAGGGAAATACAGTTCCACTAACACAAAATAACAGTCCATGACCATTTAAATTGCTCTAACTGACTGCTTGATATGGGATTGGAATTTGTCTTTTTGTGGGCTTACTTTAAAACATTTTGTCTCTATTTGTCCCCAGTTCCTGGACCACCTACTGACTGGAATTGAGGACATTTGTGGACACTATGGACATCACCACTGGAAGGACAAGTATGTATTAAACAGTTTCCTCACACTAAAGTTTGTCGGTCATCAGACAGTGTGGGCTGCATTTTATAAAATATCAGAGTCCGACCAATATGAGATTTTTGAGACCAATGCCGATACTGATTTTAGAGCGGGAAAATTAATCGAAAACTGATATGGTGGCCGATTAATGCGCGGTACAACTAAAGGTACATTTGTTTGGACAAATCTAGACATTTTCCATGGTTTTCTTGATAATAACCAAAATCATTCTCAAGAAAACCATGGAAAATGTCTAGATATCAGCTCTGAAATTAAACTCTTATGAGCTATTTTTGTTGTTATCATTATATTTCTAATAATTTTTTCCATGACTGTACACCTATACCAATATCGGCCAACGGGTGGATCTGTCTGGCTCTATATATTACAGAATACAACTACTTTTTAAATCGATAAAATATCAAACATGACGACATGATTGTTTTCATTATAAATTTATCAACAGAATGCAGAATTGCAATGCAAAATTAAAACTTTGTATTTTCAAGGTTTAAAAAGTGCTTGGATTTTGGATAAAGTGCTTTTAAATGCTTGAAATTCTTATTGTATTCCTCTTGCAGTCTGACTATATCCATCTATAGACTATAGATAATCACATGTTCAATGTAAAAAATAATGAGTAGCCTATCTGAAATGAAGACCGTTCCTCCTAAAAGTAACACCATCGCTGTTGGTACGGTTAAGTGAAATCTCCCCCTTTTAGTATGTAAGTACTCATCTAAAACATGCAATTTACAACAGGTGTAAGATACTGGAAAAGCTTGAAAATTTACATTGAAAGTCCTTGAAAAATGCTTGAATTTGACCACTGCTAGAGTGTACGAACCCTGAATAATTATTGCTTGCGGTGCTGAGTCTCCTCATAAATCTTCTTCTACATTTCCTCTATTATGTGTCAAACCTCTCACATCTCTCTCTGCCCTGTTCTTTACTCCTGTGGCTGCCTTTTTTTCTGCCTTGTCTCTGTTTTCATCTGTAACTCATTTGGTCCTGCTAGACTGAACCGCTTCAACAAGAAGTATGTGAAGAAGTGCCTGATTGCAGGCGAACGCTCCAAGGAGCCACAGCTCATCGCCTTCTACCACAAGATGGAGATGAAACAGGCCATCGAGCTGGTGGAGAGCGGAGGGGGAGTCAAGATGCCGTCTGCTGTGCCTTCCACAGTTTCCATGCAGTAAGTACTGAATATTCACTCTGTCTCTCAGTTACCACACTCAGAATACCAAACTGTCTTTAAAGTGGCTGTTCTTGGGATTTAGAGGATATCGGTTGCCTACACAGGTGCTGAGCAGGTTATGTACAGATGCTTTACAGCAGGGGTGTCAAACTCTGGCCCGCGGGCCAAATTTGGCCCACAGTGTAATTTTATTCGCGAGGCAGTACCAAATTATTATATTATTATTGTAAATTAATGACATTGATGTGTTTTTTATTTGAAATTTGATTTTGCATGTCTGCACTATTTAGTTATATATTGTATGTTTATAAGCGTTGCTGGTTCCATGTTTAATGTTAAAGCAAACATGTTTGGTATATATTAAAAGGTTTATTTGTTCAATGTTGGCCCGCGATTTTATTCAAGTTTTAAATTTTGGCCCATTGTGTATTTGAGTTTGACACCCCTGCTTTACAGAGTGAAAACAATATTGTCGACTTGGGTCCTTTGGCAGCTTATACTAGGGTTGTCACGATACTAAAATTTTCAACTCGATACCGATACTCAGGAAAATATTCGATACCATTTTTGATACCACAAGAATAAAAACAAAGACCCCAAAATAGTAAGTTTATTTATTTACTGTTTTTTACCCAACATGAGACTCACTCTGTTTTAGTTGTTTTTATTTGTTCTGTGTTTTTATTGTTGCTCTGTCCTGCCATGTACAGCACTTTGTATCAGCTATTGCTGTTTTAAAGTGCTCTATAAATAAAGTTGATTTGATTTGATTGTGAGAGAACCGAAACAGTGGGGAAATGTGGACTCAACAGATAAATAATGAACTGAAACTTACTACACACTAGAGTGGAAATCACCAGAGGCCCCACAATACAATATTACAATACTTCAGTCACGAATACTACAATTTCAACATTTTTGCAATATGCTGATTGTTGACATAACATACAGGTGCATCTCAGTAAATCAGAATATCATAGAAAAGCTTATTTATGTCAGTAATTCAATTCAAAAAGTGGGAATAACACATCATATAGATCCATTACACACAGAATGAAACATTTCATGTCTTAATTTATTTAATTTCTTTTAATTATAATGATTATGGCTTACATTTAATGAAGATTAAGTGTCTCAAAAAAATTAAATGTTACAAAATACCAATTTTAAAGGGTATGTTTAATATGGAAATGTTGGCCTCTGAAAAGTACGTCCATCTTATAACAACTTTTTATTTTATAATTTCAGCTTTTTATCTCGTAATTATGACTTTTTTTAATCTCATAATTTACTTTTTATCTCATAAGTATGACTTTATCTCATTTTTTCAACTTTTTTTGGCTCAAAATTATGACCTTGTATCTCATAATTTCGACTTTGTATCTCATAATTTTGACTTAAATCTCATAATTATGACTTTTATCTCAAAATTTAGATATTACAAAATAAGTTTTAATAAATATGTTTAATATGGAAATGTTGGCCTCTGAAAAATATGTCCATCTATATGACTCAATACTTGGTTGGGACTATTTGACTTGAACTACTGGAAATGGACTTTTCCATCATATTCTAATGTATTGAGGTATATCTGTACATTTTGATGTATTACCATTTTCAATTGCATATTATGTCCCATAAAGGGAAACTTTATCAAACTATTTTTTATCTAATCAGATCATGTTTTCAGCCTTTTATTCTGACATCAGTCGCTTTTATTGCAGCATAAAATATTATTGTCAAGCAGATAGACCAACACTGTCATAAAAACCTGCCATAAATCTTGGTTCACCTGACAATCTCAAATGTTTGTTTACACTTTACATAGTCCAACTTAATTGAATGCAAACATGTGTGGATTACTGTGCAGGTATTTCAAACAATGCAAAATTATTATTTCATTTTTTATTGTGTTTTTATTTAATTACATTTATTTTTATGATTTAAATTAAGACAAATTAAATATCACAACTCAGCACCATCTAGTGGACTGAGAGGGCAATTGAATGTTTTACTCCCAAAAAGTTTAATTTGTACTCGCAGTATTATTATTAAGTGTTATTAATATCTATAAAATATCTTGTATTTACTGATTAAATACTGTCATCATGCTATGCTCATTTATTAGAGCAATATTCAGGCCAAGGTAATTAAACAGCCCTCTTGAACTGCAGTAGTTTCGGTCAACACAGTAATGTTTCTTCATATTTAATATATTTTTATTGTGAAATATACTAATTAAAGAGATATATGTGCACTTAAATCTACAGCCCCATTTCCAAAAATGTTGGGACATTGTCTAAAACAAATAAAATGATAATTTATGATTTTTGTGACGTATTCAATTAAAAACTACACTAAGTCAATATATAATCAAATATTAAATTAATATTATGTAATAAATTATATATCTTAAAACCTGCCTACTAGTGGTTAGGGGTAGAGTTTGACCACAAAAATTTGTTTTTTGGTGGTCATCTTGCACAGAGAAATAGACGGAAAAGTTCTTTTCGAGATAAAACATTGCAGATTTTACCCGGAGATGTCATGGTGTTTTTCTGATATGGAGCGGGTTTGAAGGGAGAGAGGCTGACGGATGACTAGAACGTTCTTTGCAGCAAGTATTACATTAACAGAACTGTCATCATCGCCTTCTCTGTCATGTCGCAACGGCCCAAGTGGCAAGGAGTCTTTAGTTGTCATTACTCAGAATGCTGTTTCCTCTCAAAAACCCACTGTGAGCAGCTGCACAGGCCTCATTCATTTTACTTCTACACTATCAAGTGGTCAGCATTGTAAGCATTGGTCAGTCCTAATACCCAGTGTGAGTGCATGAGTCATTCTTCACTAAATGTAAGTTAAAAGCTGCAGACAGATGGATACATGGGGAGAGATCCTCAGGGTGCAGAATGAGTTTGATCACAGTAGGAATGACATTTTCCTACATGACAAGGTCAGAACTGTCAGCTAAAATAATTTATCAGTGACGGTAAAAACAATAACATTATGGTTTTGTAGCTTATTGGGATATACCTATTGCGAAATTCTTAATTATTTTTTATTATTATAATGAAATCTTTGTTATAATAACCAAAAACGTTTAACCATTTGATGCACAACATGGGTCTAAAGTGAACCAGACAGAGTTTTTATGTTCTATATCTTTGCAATAAATCATTTTCATCATTCAGTATTCCAGGTTTTCCTCAATTAGTTTGTTTTTGGTCATCATACATCCTAATGTTATGCTTTCCTTTATTCATATTCAATAAAATCCCTTTTGTGTCACTACTCTTCTATGAAAAATGACCCATATCCTTTTTTAGCTAAGTAGCTTGCTAAGCTAACTACTTAGCTAACTTCTTGGCTAAGTAGCTTGCTAAGCTAACTACTTAGCTAACTTCTTGGCTAACTATTTAGCTTAGCAAGCTACTTAGCCAAGATGTTAGCTATGTTATAATACAAAAACTTTTTTTCTTCATAAAGTATGAGAGGCAAAATGGAAATAATGATATGTTGTTATAAAAATATTCAAGGAATAGTTATTTAAAGAAAACTTGGAATATTCCATCATAAAATAAGTTGATATCAAACGATAGAGCACAGAAACACACAGCAAGCATATAATATAATGTTTGATTGAATAAGTGCAAATTCAATCAAACATTTATGGAACAACTTTCAATATAACCTTTTAAATGTAAATATTCTTTGCTTGAAAAATAATGCATGAGCCTTTTTAATTATCATACAGCCATACATTCAATAAGATTTTTTCAGTACTTAAATCTAAACGTGAAAGTGTTATTTTTCACCTCTTTTCTGTTTTTCCCATGGATTATTTTGCTGATCTTTCTCTAAAACAGTGTAATAATCCCACACAGTCAACCTTTTTTCCCTCTATGATTTGTAAACAAACCACACATGCACATGACACCTGTTGTCGCATGATGTCGTGTCCAGCCAGTGGCTTTTCTCCAAATCAGCTGCTGTAGTAGCGAGTGATGGGCGTTTAGAAGAAACCTGCGGTTAGAAACTTGCTCTCAGTCACCGGATCATTAAATACCAGGAGGAAATAATTAAAGGAAATTAGAGTTTCATTATTATCACAACAGACCATCATGTGTTTTGACCAAAGAACACATGACATACTTCAGCTGTGTACGTGTGTCTGTAGCACACAAACTCTGATAGGTTTAACTTTTTCCTGCATATTTCTCAGGAACATCCAGCCCAAGAAGCCTGCTCCTACCAAGCCTGTGGACAGAGCTCTGCCCCAGCTGCCTAAAGGCCGAGAGGAGGAGATCAGGAAGATCCTCAGGAGCAACCTTCAGAGGACCCGACAGAGGGTAACGCTGCTACATTATTACATGTGTATATGTGTGTCGGCTAAAGATGTATTGTGTCGTATTACTGGGAGTTCAGAGAATATCACTATTCATATTGATTTGCACTGATAAACAAAGTGGCATTAGACTACTGTGTATTGATCGTTACAGCGCTAGAATTAAATCAGTAGCTCTACTCATACATTGACTTATTGTGACTTTGATTTTTAGGACAGAGAAAAGCACTTCTCATTGATTTACACAGGCTGTTGTTCTCTTGTGATCATCACTGCCTGTGTTCTTATCATTACTTCTGCAGGTCTTTGAGATAAAAAAAACAAAACAATCATTAAACTGTCCTCTTAAACTGACTTGTTTTGTTTGTCATTTCTCTCTCAGCTGCGCTCCTACAACAGACACACTCTGGTGGCCGATCCTTATGAAGACGGCTTCGGTGAATTCCTTATCAAGAAGCAGAAGATGATTCAGCTGGAGAAGAAGGTATGATTATCACTGCCAGCTGTAGCTGCATCTCTTAAATGAAGAATTAGTCCGAGCCAGCTGTCTGCTTTATCAAATGTTACTGACACCTGCAAAGATTCTGTTCAATAGTCAACACACACAAAAGGACATTTAGTAATACCACAGCAGTGACTCGGACACATAGTATCGATGCATGGATGGATTGATGCATTAATGCATGAATGGATGGATGGATGCATTACTGCATGGATGGAAGGATGCATGGATGGATGCATGGATGGATGGATGGATGAATGGATGGATGAATTAATTTGATGGATGCATGGATGGATGCATGGATGGATGGATGAATGCATGGATGGATGCATGGATGGATGGATGGATGCATGGATGAATGCATGGATGGATGGATGCATGGATGGGTGGATGGATGCATGGATGGATGCATAAATGCATGGATGGATGGATGCTTGGATGGATCGTCTATGGATCATACTTTCATCCAATCAGGATCAAAATGTCTTATTAGTGTGGGTAAAGTTGTAGTTTTTTGGTGAAAATGAAGAAAGTTAAAAATTATACTTACTTACTGCAAGTATTACCTATGAATTACAGCTCGATACTGAATTCCATATATATTATTTATTAATTATTATAATTATATTTATAATCGTTATAGTGTCAATACACCAAACATTCACTGTATTTCACTACCTGTAAATTATATATTCTGCAGGTTATACACCATTTTCAACATGAAAAAATCATCACTGTCAATATGAGTATAAACATGTATGATGTATAAACTACCCCATTAATATTGTAGATAGATAGATAGATAGATAGATAGATAGATAGATAGATAGATGTTTATTGAGATTAAAAACAATTGATAGGTTATATAACCAATTACATTGTTTAGGCGTGTAGATTTCTAATGTTTTATATTAAAAAGTGGCTAATTTGGCATATTTTATATTCCAAATAAAGTACATCCTGTCAGAAGACTTGCATGAATAATTACACTATTCTTAATCAATTTTAAATGAGAAGTGTGCATGCTTTCAAGACAGGCTTTAGTTGCAGACAGTGGCACAGATTGCCGATGCGCTGGGGACAGTCCACCGGGGTTAAAGGTCACGCCGGGATCTGTCCCTCCCCGCAAGCAGAGAGGGCACAGCAAGTCCATGGCCCAGTAAGTGGCCAGTTTTGGGGCGAGAGGTGCTGTAAAGCTCACAGCCGGAGCCGTGAGCCACCTTCAGCCTGCCCTCGGCCTTTCCAAGCCGACCTAGCAGCTCACCGCCGTAACCCGCCGAGTTGATTCCCCCAGGCAGCACTGCACAGACCACTACTGTTGAGGAGCTTGAAAATATTTTTGGTTCGTTATGAAACTGTGGCGGCCAACCTGGATCATAAAAGCACGGCCTGCTGCTGCAGACTTGAAATCAAATAGTTTCTGTTTCTGTTAGTTTAAGAACTATTTGAAAAAAAAGAAAAGATAACCATAAGTTAAATTATTTCACTTCTTCTTGCACTCAGAAGAAATTATTTTTTACTGGACATAAGCGAGACATTAGGACAGGATTTAAATATAGTCAGCTCATTTTTTTCTTACTGGCAATTACTGCATATTATTGATAATAACAGAAAACTTAGCCACAGAGACTGTTATGCATTCTGGTATATAACAAAGTAGATGTTATGTTGACTCCAAAAACGCAACACATGAAGAGCAGCTCTTCAAAGCGAGCCTCCAGCAGTGAAATGATTTAGTCAAAACTATGATATGTGTTCTAATTAGAGTCCACCTTCAGTCTCCTAAATTAATTTTCCCGACACAAATGGGGGCTGATTTATTTGCACAGTTGAGTGGCCCTTCCACAAACTTCCATTTCATCAGCCTGTAATCACATAATGAAAATAGACTCTTGTTTTGGGTAAATTGAATGCGCTAGAAGCCACTGTGGACTCGAGAGGATTTCTGCAGAGAAAGCAGCACATAATCTTAATGAAGTTCCTCTAAGATATTGATCAATGGTGAATCTCTGCCTCGTTTAATTCTTTGTAGTACAGCAGCCAAATAGACTGGCTTTGGAGTGTGTATTTCCTGTATATGCTAATGACGGCGAGTGTTTACCGAGGCTGAATCAACCCATAAACAGACAATATCCCTGTGTTTTCCCAGATAAAAGACATGAATAACTACCTGACGGTGCCTGCTGCTCCCCCTGACTCCCCCACCATGTGTAGAGCCAGACTGGCCTCAGGTAAACACATCCATCTACACTGCAGCCAAACACTCCATAGCTACCATCACAACAAGAGGCACCACATGAAACAATAGCATAGAATTCACCATGTCACTGATGGGACCCACAGGGATGAGACATTATTTTTCGCGAGGCTCACAATGCAGCTTTCACTGAACAATAACACTTTGAACAGTACTGTTCACAGCTGCAGCAATAGATATTTCCTCACTGATGGAAATATGTTTGCATGTGGCAGCCGGCATGTAAACCAGTGTGTGGTTTCATTTTAGGCAAAGATACTGATTTCAAACCTGCTCAGCAGCAGAAAGGGAACAAAACCTGTCCAGGTATGTAGTCAGTGTAGAGGAGATTCTTTTTAACCCAGAAGCGATCCTAACATGCATGTGCCAGTTATGTTGCTTGTTAACATTCATCAATTATTCATCACTAATAAGGAGCTCTCATGACATGATCGAAGAGGCCACATCCAGGTGATTTATTAGAGCCGAGAAACAAAGCCATGCTTACAGTCAAGCATGGTGTATGCTTCAGCTTCTTTACACTAAAAGTGGGATTTTGTCCAGCATGTGTTGCATTATAAATCATTGTGACATATTTTGCATTATTTTTCTTGTGGTGTGGAATATTTTGAAAGGTCTTGAAGCCTGCTGTTGTTAACTTTGTGCATTGGTTACTTTGTTGACCTCAAAGGTGCAATGTGTAATGTCAAATAAACTTTGCAGTGACCTCAAAAATGTACGGTAAACTTCCAAACTTGACTCATCTCATAACGATTAAATCTGCAATTTGATTAGACTTACGGTCATGTAAATAATTATTAGACCATTTTTTTCTTCAATTTTTATGTTCATTTTAATACTCTAAAGGTACATTTGTTTAGACAAATATAATAATAAAAATAGCTCATAAGAGTTTAATTTAGGAGCTGATATCTAGAAACTTTCCATGGTTTTCTGAATAATAACCAAAATCATTATCAATGAAAACATGGAAAATGGCTAGATATCAGCTCTAAAATGATTTGTTTACCATTTTTCATTTATTTATACAGACTTAAAAAAAATCATATTTTTTATATATTTTTCAGTGTTTTGTAGTATCGTCAAGAATATCGTTATCGCAAAAATACCCTGAAATATCGCGATAATCCTTCAGGGCCATATCGCCCACCACTAGAAATAACACATTATATAGATCCATTACACACAGAATTTAATTTCTTCTAATTATAATGATTATGGCTTACATTTAACGAAGACCTCCAATTCACTGTCTCAAAAAAAATGGAATATTACAAAAGAACAATTTTAAAAAGTATGTTTAATATGGAAATGTTGACTACTGGAAATGGACTTTTCCATCATATTCAAATGCAGGGATGGGCAACTTGAATGCTGGAGGGGGCCACAATTTTTCATCAACACTACCACAGGGGCACATATAGGACCGTGCACTTAACCAGATATGATGAAACTGCAATTTTAAATATGTTTACAGTGCAGTAACTTAACATATTTCATGCTCAAATGCATGTATAACAGTATAAATAGGAATACAAAGGGTTTGAAGCAAATAAAAAACTGTGATTTCTTTTTTTTTCAGTGCAAGAACAGCAGACCAACATTAATTGCAAGAAGTCATTTTGTGCATTTTTACACTGCACTTTTAAGATTTCATGCTCAAATGCATGTAGTTATACTGAGGGCCACTTCAAGTGAGGGTGTGGGCCGTATGTGGCCCCCGGGCCTCCAGTTGCCCATCCCTAATCTAATGTATTGAGATGCACCTGTAGACGTCTCTGACATACCATCAGAATAACTTCTCTACATTCTGTTTATAATGTTTCTTCATTTATTGAATGTTTTTAAACTAACATTCTGGCTTCATGTTACACATTGCACCTTTTTTAATATTTGTTGATTGCTTCCTCCTCCCCCTGTGCATCATATCTTCATGCACGCTGATGGAATGACGGAGTAATATATTTTTAAAGCCTTGTTAACGTCTTTAACGGTGATGTTGCACCTTGTCCTGCCTGTAGACCCACAGGCCTACATGAAGCAGGTGTCGGACAGCGTGCCGACCATCCAGGTGGACCTGGCTTCTCCTCAGTCCCCGGACTCCGTCAACGTGATGGATGAGTTCAGACGGGCCGGCAAGCAGCCTCAGCAGCAGCAGCAGCAGCAGGAGGAGGACCAGGGCCTGATGATGAAGCCTCCCTCGGGGGCCAGTGGAGCTAACAAGCCAGGCGAGGCGGACGAAGGCAGAGAACAGCAGAAGCTGATGAGGTGCCTGAGCGACCCGGGTCCCAGCGCCGAGGAGGACGAGGACGAGGACGAACCCTTCCTGCCTTGACGTGGCGGGAGAGACACGGGGGGGCCAGGCTGCACGCCCGCCTCCACTAATTAGGAGAGAGAGGGCTGCTTCACCGCTCCGCTCGAAATAATCTCTTTGGTTCAGAAACCAAACAAGCCAAAACTGCTAATGCTGTACGAAACCAGACACGGAAAACAAAAAAAAGAAAGAGCCATTAGTTTGTTATTATCATCGCTCTTTATTTTTTTAGACAGCACCAGAACAGCTGCTATCTGAGAGATGGTGGAGTTTATGGTTGATGGTCTGAGACATTCAGGAAAGAACTATGCATTACCAAAGGTTTGGACTGTTTTAGTGTCAGACAATGTCATTTTTACTTTAGCGTCAGATTGTTTTTTCTTTTTTTTTAATGATTACGTAGTTGGTTTTTACGTTTATGTTTGTGATTCTCCTTTTTTTCTGTCTTCAACGCTACATTCTTTGAAACATGCTGGGCCTCCAGTCCTAAATTTAATCAACAAAGCAAACCACTTCAATCCACTTTCCTTTTTCAAACGCAGCACTTGAGTTTAAGGAGCTCGTTTTTTTTAATCCGATATCTCACTGAAACTGTTCTTTCACTTTAAATTGCTGGATATTCAAACGGTTTAGCGTGTAGATAGTTTTCAAATGTTTTTGCCTTATTTTATGTCGAAACCTCTTCACTAGGTGCATTTTTATCTCTCTTTTTAAAATTGTAATTTTTTAATTTCAGGGCTACGAACATCTGCTTGCAATCAGAGTTTGTTGCCGTGTTCGTGGGGTTCGAGGGTTTAAAGCTGGGTGTATTTAGTCACTTTGTAAGAGAACCACAGTTCTCTGTAGCCGTGCTGACAGACGGACCTGCAGCAGGGAATTATAAGGACCTATAAAGTAAAGCTGCGTGTTTTAGAAGCTTGTGAGACAGGCAGTGATGCAGCACAGATGTTTTGATGTCAGTGATCACGCTTGATTCCCCATCCAAGTCTTCTGAAGTTAAATCACACAGCGTCATGTTTCTGTGTAGATGTTTTAGGTTTCAACACCCTTTAAAACTCACTCAAGTAGCGGTCGAGTTGTTAGAGTCGATGTTTGTCTTAATATTGATGTAATGAATAAGTGCCCATCTAACAGCCACCTTTACACTCCTCATATTTTAATCTGAGCTCATTATATTCTAATTCTGATTCTTTTCTATGCCTATTCACAGTCTTCAGGCCTTTACATGAAGCATTTTTGCTCCACATCACTTCAATGTTCAGCTTATGACACGACAAGCGAAGGTTAGTTTTAGTTTGTACAGGAATCCATCCGCACCTCTCTGCAAATCAAAGACTGTAGGCATGTCTCGGCAAAAAAAAAACTAAAAAAAAAAGTAATTCTATGCAGTATAGATGTGTAAAATATGTAAATTAATTCTAATATCCTATATTTATGAATACCCTTTAAAACTGAAGTCTTATAATCTTGTAAACATGCAACACGTAGAGGCAAACCGCTGCGAAAGTCGAAGCTAAAAATGAAACACGGGCATTAAAATAAACAATCACAAAAGGAGTTTTTGCACACGTCAGCAAGACTGAAAAATCATCTGCAAAAACGTAGACTAGTGTTTTGTTGATACAGTTGTACAGTGTGTAAAATACATTGCACGGCTTTTTCCACACAGCCGCTCAGTGAATTGGAATACGACGTAAATAGTTTATTGATGCGATTCTTTGCTGTTTCATATCCATTTGAACATTTTTAATTAGATTGTCGACCCACGAGTATTCGCTCACCCAAGTCTCTTATTACAGAAAGAGTCGTTTTTCCGTCTGGGCCATCCAAAGATCATACTACGGAGAGCAAACTTGAAACATAGTCCTTGTACAAAGTGGGCTGAGTGAGTCACTGTTCCAGTTTTCTGCCTGTTTTCTAGGTGTTAGTGTCCATTGAGTCCTTCCTGATCCTCTTACGTCCAGAAGGCTCACATTACAGCTGACAGCAACGAGCAGACAGGCTTGTTCATTTTCCTCAGCTCTGCCTCTCTAAATGGTAAATGGCTTACTATAGCGAGGGTAAGAGGATATTTTCTCTGTGCACAAATGCACTCATGTAAATCCCGGGTGTGCAAATGTGCAAATATGAGCGTGCTTGCATTGTTGTCGAGCACGTTTTGGTCCTTGCCGCTTTCCCCCGCTTTTCCAATTTCTAAAAGAGATAATTGCAGGCGGGAGATGGGAGGGTCAAAACTTAAAGCGTCCCATTTCCTCGTCTCCACCAAATTGAATTTACTGTCGGAAATGTCAGCGTGTGTGACGCACTGAGATCTGTGCTGAAAATGTCAACAAGGAAGGGGTCAAAGACAGACGGGTTGTTTAAAACCCAGAAGTGACAAGCCAAATGACATGCGGCACTACTCCTTCCATCTCCAAATCCTCCTTTTATCGCTGCTTAAAGGACAGCGATATTTACATGCGGCATTGAATTTACGAGGTTCTAAAACGGTGTGTAAAGTGCAGCTGCAGAAGCTCCGAGAACTGCTTCTCTCCGTCTGCGAATGGCTGCTTAATGTGCCGCTGGTGGGAATATTTCTCCATCATTTTCCCAGATGCTCTTTGATTTGGCGTCCATTTAACGGCAGTTTGTTGCTGATTTAACCCCTAACTGCTCTGCAGAGACTGATAAGTGGGTTTCGGAAAGGTTGCAGCAGGTAATGAATTTCTAAACATAATCCCACTTGTGAATAAATTGAAACTGTGCGAATGCGAAGCAGAGGATCTCTCGGAGAGAAGATGCCTCACGCTCTGCACAGAGGTAATCTTTTTCATATCAAAAATAGCTAGTTAGAATAACTTGGGGAATTAAAAATCCAGGCGAGAGATATAATCCCTCCACCGTGTTCTGGGTCTTCTCCGGGGCCTCCTACCAGTTGGGCGTGCCCAGAACACCCAGGAGGAGCTGGACGTTGTGCTTATCCTGCTGCCCCTGCGACCCGGCCCCGGATAAGCGGAGAAAAATGGATGGATGGATGGATTAAAAATCCTCCGATCAGAATCCTCCAATTTAAATTAAAACAAGATATCTTAAATCCCCGATTACTCCACATTATCCCAAAGACTTTTAATTTCTCAAAAACACTATTTTCATACTGTTCCTTTTCAAACCAAATGCATCTTTTGGGCAAACATCCCACCTTGGAGACCCCTTGGAGGGAAATGTTTGGTGCAGGAAACCTTTTTATCTGAAGCCATACAGCCTATAGAAGAACCTGTATCATTGTATTCACATATTATAATGTCACATAAACATCGTGTTTGCCTTTGTTTTGCTTCGACGCACAAAAGAATGGAAACCTTTTACATTTAAATCACTTGTGTCTTCGAGTGAATGCTTATTTTCAACACTGATGTTTGTCTACGGTGCTGAATTGTTTTAAGTTGCTGCAGTCATTTTTTCATCGAATGTGTTTGACTGAACAACACTGTTGTCTCACCAGCATTCACTTCAGCTTTATTATGTGCTTTGTTTGTCTAACTGCTTTAATGTAGAGTGACTTTTATCAAGTCCCTTGCTTTTATCATCAGGTGCTTTTATCTACATTCATGTGCACTATATCACTCCATGTGCTTTACAGAAGCTTTTAAGCTTCACTGTGTTTTTTTTTTCCCCATCTCATGTTTACCTTTAGCGGCACCCCAGAGGCATCTGTCACCCAAACTTTAAACTGTGGAGTTCAGGCTCGAGTAGAAAGAGGCTGAATTTACAGCTTCACACTCTAATCAGTGCAGTGTATAAGCTTTGTGCTCAATTTCTCCAAACGTTAGATTGTTCTACTGGGAAAAGTGATGTAATGGCATCAATTTCAATCAGCTACACAGGGAGAGAAGACTTTCTGTTGTTGTTTTTCTCTGGTATCCAGGCAGCCATTGGTTTCCATTCATTCATCAGAGTTTGAAACATTAAACATTAAGGTCTGTTATATTGCAGATTCATTTGGATCAACTTAAAGGATGGGCTCTCCTTTTTTTTTTTTTACATTAAACTTAAACATTATTGATGCTCACATACAATCATGGAAAACATGATTTGACCACCCTTGTTTTCTCTAATTTCTTCATTTTAATTCATTTTAATGCCCGGTACAACTAAAGGTACATTTGTTTGGGCAAATATAATAATAACAACAACAATAGCTCATAAGAGTTTAATTTAAGACCTGATATCTAGATATTTTCCAGGAGTTTCTTGATAATGATTCTGGTTATTATCAAGAAAACCAGGCATTAAAATAAACAAGAAATTGAAGAAAACAATGGTCTAATATTTTTTTCCATGACTGTATGAGAAATGACGTTTTTGATGTTTTTGAAGGCTGCATTTGTTTCTCCTGTCCATATGAGCCTTGAACAGTTCCCACCCTAAAGTGATTTCAGTTTAATGATGTGTTAAAACTAATTTTTCAGGTGAATGAAAAGTGAATGGAAATAAATGGTTGCCCAAAAAAACAAGAAAAGAAAGCTTTGAAAAACTAATTAGGTTATTACATGATTTGTACTAGATGGTCTAAAATGAGCTGTGTTCCTTTGAAGTAGTGTGAGATTGGAGCGGCAGCAGTGAAAAGCTAACGGTTACACTGCGGAAGAACATTCGACACTCTCCAATTAGAGGCAGTAATCACAGTGTGACGCACACACACACACACACACACACACACACACACACACACACACACACACACACGTCATCCACATAATGACCCTGCAGTGTCATTACTCCACCACCCAAAGACTGTTTTCCTCCCATGTTTACCTCGTCGTTCTCCACCATTTTACACGACACCGAGCACTTTAACTAAGAAGCTGTACCTTTATCTCCAAACACCGGTGTTAAAGAGAGCAATAAGTGGCTTTAATGTAGTGTACACATTGTGTATGGTTATCAGGTGACACATCATAGGGAATAGGAATGTACTTCATGATGGGCCTTATAAAACGGGGTGTTTGGGGTTTTTAGTCCTAGAGCAGAGAAGCTGGGGTTTTAAATCTTAGTGAATGACTTGACTATGACTTGATGAAAAAGTGGATTATATTTCCCTTTTATCCATTGTTTGTTTTCTTTATCTTCATGTGTTTCAATTTCCAGTCATGGAAACAATTATCAGACCATTGTTTTGTTCAATTTCTTGTTCATTTTAATGCCTGGTACAATTAAAAGTACATTTTCGAGCCATTTTTCATGGTTTTCTTGATAATAACCAAAATCATTATCAATAAAACCATGGAAAATGTCTAGATATCAGCTCTTAAAATAAACTCTGATGAGCTATTTTTGTTATCATTATGTCTGTCCAAACAAATGTACCTTTAGTTGTACCAGGCATTAAAATGAACAAGAAATTAGAGAAAACAAGGGTTGTTTAATATTTTTTCCATGACTGTATGTGTCAGTTAATTATTTGAAGTCAGCAAATTTCAATTTTGCAATAATTAAGAGGGTTTTTTTTATTTTATATACACATAAATGGGAGTATATATATATATATATATCAAATAAAATAAAACATATGTCTAAGAAATTTATTATATTGATGTACAAATCAGAATCTGAAAGATAACTAGTGTGCACTTTCTTGTTGATTTAGCTTTCATCATTCCATTCCTGTAATGACCAGTGAAACTAACAACCAGAGATGAAACTACGTCAGAAACTATATACCAAATTAAAGTTTTACTTTATAGCAATGCTGTGTCAGTGTCTGATGATTCTGGAAACATGGGTATTTTGTTTAACCAAATAACTTATATTAAAAGGTAACTTTGGTAGTTTTCAGCCTGGATCCCTGTTTTTGTGTGCAAGTGACTAAAACAGTTTTTGACAAGTCCTCCGAACCATACGACCACATCCTGTCATGGAAACAATTATTAGACCACCTCTTTTCATCAATTTCTTGTTCATTTTAATGCCTGGTACAACTAAAGGTACATTTGTTTGGACAAATATAATGATAACAACAAAAATAGCTAATAAGAGTTTAATTTCAGAGCTGATATCTAGACATTTTCAATGTTTTTTTTGATAATAACCAATAACCGGCTCGCTAGAGGCAAAAGTAAATGGAAACACGCCTATGGAGGCATATTTCGGGGAGAACTGTCCAGTTTTTGACGTTGTTCCCGTACCAATGGTGAAACAGGCAGCATGGGCAATTTAATGTTACATCCACTGAAAATGCTTGTTTTTGCCACTGACAGGCAACAACATTATGGTTAAGACCCTACAGAAAGATAACAGTGTTTTCTTTAGCTTTTGCTTGATCTGGTCTGTTTGTAATTGTGTGTTAGCAAGTCAGGCAGCAACAGGTCCTACTCTTTACAGCAGGTAGCAGAGGGTAAGTACACACAAACTAAACTAAGATAGGATTTTTAGTTTAGTCTGCTTTGAAAAAAAGACTGTTGTATACAACGGCGTATTAGAGGGGTAATATTTCCAGAAGATAATTGCAAATTTACGAGATTAAAGCGGCAAATCTATGAGAAAAAAGTTGCAGATTTATGGGGGGAAAGTTGTGCTTTAGTAGTTGCTTTATGTCTTTTTGTGTTAATTTTTAGTCTCCTTGTAGTTGTTTTGTCACTTTGTGATCATTTTGTTTCTCAAAAAATCAAGTATTGTGTATATATTTACTTGACAAATGTAAATGACCACAAAGAGACACAAAATGATCACAAAGTGATCAACTACTGAAAGAGTGAGTCATGGAAAAACACTACCCTATTTCTCCAACTTTTTTCTTTCTTTTTTCTTTTTTCCTTCTTCTTTTTCCTTTTTTCTGCAGATTTGCCACTTTTAACCCTTCAACCCTCCCGTCGACTATACACCCATGGTCCTCAGGGGTCAGAAAGGACCCCATGACATTAGACTGGTTTAAGGACATGTAGAAAAAATGATTACCAACTTTTTTTTTTTACTTTCAAGGCAACGCATGACCATCACATTGATATATATAATTTTCATATTTTTTCATTATTATTGTTCAATTTTAGTCCAATATACAAAGTTAGGCCTCATTTCAAGAGAAAAAAAAGTGATAAAACCTGAATATTTTTTTCAATAGTAATAGTGGGGGAAAAAAAAATCTTGATGGGAATGCACAGAGTAGGTTATGTCAACTTTTAGCCACTTTAATCTCATAAATTTGCGACTTTTCTCTCAAAAAATGACCCCCCTTCCCCGGGTCTGTTTTTTTTTTTTTTTTTCATACTTGGCCCTAATATGTTGTTGTAGTTGTAGCAGACTTTTATTCATGTGGAAGAGAATTCCAAACATAACTATAAACACTGTCATCTATCTGCATCAGATAGCTGTTTCCAGTTTGTCTGTACACACTGTATCCATCCCTAACTAATAAACCATGCATAATAAATGAAAGTACAGTACTTAGTGACTTTGTAGCACCGTACACAAGCTGTTGTTTAAACCTCCTGCAATAACCTTTTGTGTCCAGAAGGGAGAGTGCTGCACAATATAAGTAAAAAAACTCACCAGAACAAGTCCCCAAAGTAAAATATTAAGGGAAGAGGCGGATTTATGTGCCTGGATGGCATTTTATAATTGGAAGCTTTGTTGAGTGTAATAAAGTGAGACTGAACTGTCTGCCTTGTTAAAGTGTAATGGCATTACTCAGCCTGGCAGTGTTTGCATGGAGAGATATGCAGGCAGGAAGCTGCGGCCGCTCCGGCTCAGATACTTTGTTTATTTCCCTTCTGTTTCTGTTAAATGGAAAATCACAATGACTCATGTGCTTCTTAACCAGCTTGGCCTCGCATCCACATTTCCTGTGTAATACTGCTGGAATGGATATGCCCTATTTATAATATTCACTCGTTTTAATTGTTGGCAGTTGTTGCATTCTATCGTTTTCTGGCAGAGCGTCTGGGTGGCCAAGTTCATTTTACATCTGACGGGTTCAATTTGGGACTCTAATTGCCAGTATTGTTGCTGGCTGAAAATCCTCTTTACATATTTGCATCTGTAGGAGTTTTCGCTGATACTCATCCAGAGGATTTGACAGTAAGTAAACAGTGAAATAAGCTTAAATTCCCAGATCACCAACTGCACAAGCAAACAATAGCTGGATTTAGTTTGTGAGAGAAGAGTTCGTCCCCTCCATAAATCCATGATATCACTGATGTAAAACAAACTCACTGCTATTGTGTGTTTAAAATGTTTTTTTAAGTCCCCAGATGACACAATTTTTATATTTATATATAGTATTTATAAGCTGCAAATTAGATGTTATCAGAAACTGGTGATTAGTTTCAAATTTTAAGGACAAGTAGCCATTTTTACTCTAAATTAAATGAATAGTTATGTTTGTGAATACACATATTCTCTTTCTTATCAACAGTTGAGAAGATCAGTAACACTCTTGTCTGTATAGTGAATATGAAATACATAATTTATAATAAATATAAGTTACCTCTGGCAGCTGTTTTGCTTTGCTTCTGGAATGAATTGTTTTACATTTTTTATTATTACAATTATTTATCCCCTTATAATCATACGCATAAATGCATGCCATATTTAACAGATTTCCCCTGAAACACTGCTCATTACTTTTTAAAGTCAAAGTAACTGCAAGATATTTTAGTATTATTATGATTATTTGATTATTGACTTTTGACTATTCCATCATTCACCTCACTTCAGGTGCTTCATACGTCACAACGAAGCACCTGAAGTGAGGTGAATGGTTTTAATCTTTCCCCCACTTCATAGCGTTACAAGAGAAGTCCTTCAAAATCATTCAAACAAAACTACTTATACATTGTTGAATTTGAATATTTTCATATTATTTGTTACAACACATTTAAACATGTTATTAGTTAATTGACATTTCAAAGTGTTGTAACATTGTCATGTAAGAGCAATGATTCTCAGAAAGAAGAAGCTGCTTAAGACTGATATTATTGCTTTTGTGTTGGAACTGGAATCAATAAGATGTGTGAATCATTTGGAAGATTGTAGCTGCTACAACTGCAGCTGACCCCTAGACGTCACTGCTAGGGTCTGTCTGTCTTTGAGGCTTTGAAGCTTTGAATCTTTTTTCGATACAATCAGAAAGACGCCTCACAAGCTTCACAAGGCTTCATCCACCATCTCTACCTGCAGCCTGGCTGTCAGTCTCTTATAAAGGCTAAGCCCCTCCCCTAAGACCAAACCAACTGCTAATTGAAATGAATCAGCTTCCACTAGACCCCCATACAGTCTCAACCAAACATATTTAACGAACCATTGTTTTAAAATGATATACATCACCATAAAGTGCCACTTTGTACCAATTCTACCTGAAAATGAAAGAATCCGTGAAAAAAAACGTGATTAGCCCTCAGGTGTGTGTTCACTGCAGCCTGTATAAAAGACAGGCCCATTGTTCAGCTCTGGTTCAGACCATGGGACTGTGGAAGTAGAAACAAAGGTAAGTAAAAAGAAAAACTGGATAATTAACTAAATGTTGGTTAACTCAATGATGGGGCTTTGTCACAGTTATTATCTAGCCTGGCTAACACCAGACTATTCTCAAATGAGATTAGGTCTGGAAACCAGCCGTTCATTTCTCCGTAGAGGAGGTGTGGTTTACGATCCTCCAGAGCCGTTTATTGGGCGCTTAGAATGTCTATCAAAAGCGTCTGTAGGTAGCTCTTAGCCAATCAGATCAGTTATACCAGATGACGTAGTAGAGCAACAGAGATGGATGTTTGTTGTGTGTGTGTCTGTGAGAGAGTGTTGTTTGCTGCTTTGCTTCTCCAGTTCTCGCTTTCTGCAAGATTATTTATTTTCAAGCTTTATTCCCCCTCATGTCATTCAGCCACACACATCCACTGATTTTATGGGCATAAACAAGCTGCTGCGGGTCTCTGGGCGGCTCCGCTGTCCCCCGGCTCGTAGCCAGATCACTGGCGTTACAATAGCGGGGCTAATAGCTACCGCTAACGCCGTAACGGTAGCGTAGCGCTACCGCTATCAGCCCAGCTACCGTAACGCCGGTGATCTCGCTACGAGCCGGGGGACAGCGGAGCCGCTGAGAGACCTTTCGCCTTTCAATTTTCGCTCTAAACTATTTAAAACACCATCTACAGCTAAAGAGAGCTTTGCGTCAGCTGCAGCCATGTTGGATCCGTAAGAAAACTACAAGCTTCCGTCTGCCGAGTAGTACGCGTCATCGTCTTGCCGTCCCTCCCCGTTCTGTGATTGGATCCCTAAAACAGGGCTAAGAAACCTCTCTGGTTTCCAGACCCCTTGGCAGTTCGAAATGAAATCGAGCGCGCAAGGCAGTCTGGGTATACCCAGGCTAGTTATTATCAAGAAAACCATGGAAAATGTCTAGATATCAGCTCTTAAATTAAACTCTTTTGAGCTTCTTGTTGTTATCATTATATTTGTCCAAACAAATGTATCTTAAGTTTTACCAGGCATTAAAATAAACAATAAATTGAAGAAAAAGGGTGGTCAAATAATTTTTTTCCTTGACTTTATATATGATTTAATTGTTGGAGGGAGTCACTGCTTCTGTGTAAATGTTGTGCACATAACAATCAAGAACTTGAAACTTTTAGATGAGAGTATTAATGATCAGACAAAAGTATAAGAAATTAAAACAATATGACTGGTAGAAAAACGTCCTTTCCACTTTCATATCCTTGTGTGACCTATCAGATGCACTTGGTTCTCATTGGAAACTTCTTTTTAAAGGAAATCTGTTCACAGCAGAGGTGGAAAAACAATAAAAACAACACCTGGACTGCAGTCCGATACAACAGCAGTGTAAATACTTTGTTAGTTAGTCCTTTAGATTAGTTTTCCTTGGGGCTGCAGCAAAAAGAGACTTGATTAATCTCTGTGGTCAGTTTAAATTGAGGTTGTACTCTGTGGAGGCTTTGTATTGAATTGTAATATTGTACAAGTGTTGCTTAACTCTATGGAGTCTGGGGCTATTTTGTCCATTTTTTTAATCCTTTTCATGTCTTTGTGTGTCTTTTTTGGTCATTTT
The DNA here is from genome assembly GCF_030273125.1 of Centropristis striata. NCBI lineage: Eukaryota > Metazoa > Chordata > Actinopteri > Perciformes > Serranidae > Centropristis > Centropristis striata. Next base: position 7,054,758 of record NC_081524.1, on the reverse strand, counting down.
GTGTCCTCTGTGGGGTTTTTTTGTCATTCTGTCTTATTTTGTCTCTTTTTGGTCATTTTGTGTCTCTTTTTGGTCATTTTGTGTCTTTTTTGTTTTTTTACTCATTTTGTGTCTTTTTTTACTCATTTTCTTAGTCATTCTCTCTCTTTTTTTGGTCATTTTGTGTCTTTTTTGTGTCATTTTTGGTCATTTTGTGTCTGTTGTTGTCTTTTTTTTGTTATTTTGTGTCTATTTTTGGTCATTTTGTGTCTTTTTTTTGTCATTCTGTCTTATTCTATCTTTTTTTACTCATTTTGTGTCTTTTTTAGTCCTTTAGTCCAACATAAAATGTGATTTTTATTTTTATTTTTTTACTTTCAAAACACTATCATGCTCAATAAAAAAATGTAAATGTTGCAAATGTGAACAAAGGTGTCAAATATAACATATAAGAGGGTTACATCCAGTTCTATCATTTTATACTAAATATATTTGAGCTTGTCTCCAGTTTTACTTGGTATATCATCATCAAACTGAAACTGGCCTCATGGAGTTTACAGCCAGAACTTTAGAGGTAAATTTAAGAAGAAGTCATGATTTGGAGCTTTTGGGGACTCCAGAGGGTTAAATGTTACTATGTGTACTGAGCATTTTTGACACAAACTTACCTTTGGGATGAATTACGTTCTGTCTTATCTTATCATTGTGTTGACTCCCTTTCAGCTCAGATTTTGCAGTAAGAAATATTGTATCTGTGTTTACTCTTGTGCATTAATCTGAAGCTGCAAACAGAATTTAATTAACTGACTCACGGCTCCTTTTTATTTATTTTTTACAGTGGAATAAACACACAATACACTCATGCCAAATATTTAATAGCCTTCCCCCGGTGTGAAGTGAGCCTGAAAGCTTTTCAAATGGATTGGTCCGAGTGTTTATTTACTTCTATTTTGCTGTAGTTAAATCACCGGGTCTTATTTGTCTGTCAACTGGTTTCTCACCGTGGTGGGGATGGTTAAATTGGTCCTGTTTGCACCAGAGCTCTTCTGTTTATTTACTCCTGATTGCTTTTAGTGTTTAGAGTGGCTGCCCCATTGCATATAATGGTGCTGTTTGTTTTGAATATTGCTGCATTTTAACCCTCTGGAGTCCACAAAAGCGCCAGAGCACGACTTCTTCATGACGTAGAAACGAAGCAGCATGGAGCCCTGCTGGCAGCTTTTCTTTAAAGTTTTGGCTTTTCCAGAAGTTTCCATGTCCAATTTAGTGCGTCAACTCTTTTTCAGTTATGGTTAAAATCACCACGGCCAAGTGTAGTAACATGATTTTACTTTTTTGCAGATTATGCAGTGTGCGTTACAACATTTTCAATGCAATCTTTTGTGTGTTTTTTTCTTTGTGATTTTATCTGGGTTTTTTTTTTGTAATTTTATCTGGTTTTTTTTTTTGTAATTTATTAATTTTTTTGTGTTTTTTGTAATTTTTTTGTGTGTATTTTTGTGTGTTTCTTGTGTTTTTATGTGTCCTGTGTTTTTTGTAAAAAAAAAAAAAAAAGAAGTTTTGTTTGTCTTTTTAACATGTTTTTTGTATATTTTTTGTGTTTTTTCTGTTTCAAAATGTTGATCCAGTAAGTCAAAATGACAAAATAATAATGAGGTGAGGTTGTGCTAAAGAAAGATGATACCAGCATGGCATGGTGACCATTATGTAAGTTGCATATACAGGCAGAATAAAAGAGTCAAAAACCAACAAAATGGCCCCAAAATCCAAAGGGTTAACCCTCAGTCGCCTCTAAATACATGATGGTTATATCTACACTACAGGCTAAAAGTTTGGAAGCAACTTATATTTTCTGTTCACAATGGCTTTCTTAAGAACCAGTATGGATTCTTTGGATTTTTGGATGTGTTTACTGCATGATCATACTGTACCTTTATTGAACTGAACCATTTTCCTCAATTTACCTTCAGGTATACATTGATTATACCAGACCATTGCTGAATAAATGTTCACAAAAAACAATAGGTTTTAGTGTTGAGAAGCTTTGGAAGAGTCACAACTTCAGTGCAAAAGTAAAAAACAAAACAAAAACAAATCACAGCTTGCATTTTTCACTTTAGCTCTGTGGCTTTTGAGAGATTGGATACAAAAATCCCCCAAAATGCCAACTGTGTTCATATCTCTGACAAAAGAAACAAGAGTACAGATTTCTACATTAAGAAAAGAAGGATACACAAAGTCTAAGCAATACAAACCCAAAGACCTGATAATTATAGTAAAAATGTGTTCTAAGAAGTGACTCTTTAAATAATAATGTATATTTTGTTGCAAAGTACAGCAATGAAACTATTATATTTTTTGTACAAATTTGATCTTGCTTCCAAACTTTTGGCCTGTAGTGTACATAGTTGTAACCCATAAGAACCCATGGTGACACCCGTGTAACAAACACTTTCAATCTTGTAGAATCTCCCATATTCAGCTTTATGCTTCACATTAACTCATTAAATCCTTAAGTAGCTAATTAAAAAAAGCTTATTTTTTGTTACGCGGCTAAGTTTAAACCCATTTAACAATTCTAATCTGTTGATAGGGAACTGAACAAATTAAAGTCACAATTTTAATATATGATATGGAGATGCAAATAAAAAGGCAAATGGTTATTTGTTTTTATTTATTGATTTATTCTTTGTTACTTAAAAAAAAATCTGAAAAATAATTTATTGTTAAACAGCACTATCACAATTTTGATAAATGTTGCGGAGATGCAAAGAAAAAGGTAAATTTGTGTTTCTGTAAGCAGAAAATGTGTCTAGCTTATGTCACATCAGATATTTCACATTTAGGGGTAGAATTTTTTTAAAAACATCATAAATGTGTTCTATGTGGTTCACTTGGAGTCTGGTATATCCCCCATAATTTTCCTTTACGGATAACTGGATCTGGGTTCTTATGGGTTAATGTTGGCACAAGTGCCATGCGGGACCAACGACATTTAGCTGTTGGGGAGGGCCGCTTGGTTCTGATGTTTTAGCTAAGAAAGCCATGCGGGACCAACGACGCTGAGCGTGCTTGTACGGCGTGAGTGAGGCTCGTCACAGCCTTATTCGTTGGTAGGGGCCGCATGGTACTTGCAGTGGTGGTGTGGACAGGTGGTGGTTTATTCAGGTGGTACTCTATTCTACTCTGTTGATCTGTACAACGACATCTATTGCACGTCTGTCCGTCCTGGGAGATGGATCCCTCCTCTGTCTCTCCCTGAGGTTTCTTCTTCTTTTCCCCCTGCTAAAAGGGTTTTTTAAAGGAGTTTTTCCCTGGCCGATGTGAGGGTCTAAGGACCGAGGGTGTCGTACCATGTACAGTCTGTAAAGAGGCAAATCTGTGATTTGTGATTTTGGGCTATATAAATAAAATTGACTTGACTTGACTTGAAGTGACTGAAAGGTGATGTTTTACACCCAGATTCGGCCTTGTTGACATCTCAGGGCTCTGCTTGCAATGCACATAACCACCAGCAGGTGGCATTGTGTTGCCATAAACTCACCCAGCAGCTCCTTAACAAGTGCTGTCATCACTGAACTAGCTCCTACTTTTTCACTTGTAATTCCACTGTAGGAGCGGTTAGCACACTAAAAGCATACTGGCATGTTTAATCGGTGTGTTGGGGAGGGAGTCAGACTTTTTGTGGCCCCATTCCATCAGCTTAATGGTGTGTTTGCTATTGCATTCACTCTCATTTACATGGCCCATATACCTCCTCTAATGTATGTCTAATTGTTGTGTTTAGGCAATAAAAATCCTCAACCGTCGCGTCGATGCTCCTCACCAGCCAATGTTCTGATTTTTTTTTTTTAGCGTCGGCTTTGAAAATATTTTGTTACACAACAAGAAGTGTTTTGATTATGAATCTGGTGGAGGCGGGTCACTCGAGGGCCGCATGCACACAGCAGTTTGCCGTTTGTCTCGTCTATAAAAGGAACAGACAAATATAACTTCAGCGAGGCAATAATGCTGAGCTTATTGTTCCACTGGTACTATTTGCACTGATGGCTGATCTGAGCTGTGTTCTATTTATGTTGAGGACAGAGACGAGGAATGTTGCACGCCACTTTAGACCCATTTTCTTCTCAGAGGAATTCTGCAAACAATGAGCACATTAGTAGCTGAATACATCATCACATACGTGCTCAAGTGCTGCACTTCAGAACAAGTTTAGCTTGTACTTTGCTTGAGTATTTTCTTGGTATGCTAAATCATATTTTACTTCACGACATTTGTTTAACAGCTCAAAGGAGACTAAAAACACACAAAAGAACTACGAAGACGCACAAAATGACCACAAGGAGACACAAAACTACAACAAAGAGACAGAAAATTATCTAAAAGAGACTCAAAATGACCACAAAAGACACAAAACAACTACTAAAAGACAAAAAAAATACGACAAAAAGATACAAACAACTACAAAGAGACTCAAAATGACCACAGAGACACAAAATAACCACAGAGATGCAAAATGACCGCAAAATGACCACAAGGAGAGACAAAATTACCACAAATAGACACAAAATGACCCCAAAGTGACGAAACAACTACAGAGAGACTAAAATTACCACAAAAAGACACAAACAACCACTAAAAGACAAAAGAATACCACTTAGTTAACACAAAGACACACAAAATAACTACAAAGAGGCACAAAATGACCACAAACGGATGCAAAATAACCACAAAAAGACCAAAACAACTACAGAGAGACATAAAATTACCACAAAGTGACACAAACAACAACTAAAAGACACTAAATTAACACAGAGACACAAAACAACTACAAAGATTCACAAAATAACCACAAAGAGATGCACAATAACCACAAAAAGACCAAAACAACTACAGAGAGACATTAAATGACCACAAAAAAGACACACAACGACCAGAAAGAGACACCAGACAGCTGCTAACTGTCTCTGTGTGTCTTGCTCCTGTGTCGGAGGGCTGATGGGGCCTTTTGCATCTCTGAGCTCAGGGGCCGTTATCTCACAATCCGCCCATGCATCAGCAATAAAAAATAATTAACACTCATCCAGGGGTCGCTCTGCATAACTAAAACTTTAAGTACATTTTGCTGATGATACTTTTACTGCAAAGAAGTACATTTAACATTGTGGTAATGCTACTTTTACTTTAAGCCTCTGGGGTCTATGATGGTGGCGTCCTGATTTGTTTAACAACAAAACTAGGTCACATGGATCGCTGCTATCAACTTCACTCCAAAGTACAGACTTGAAACTTTCTCCCAGTTTTTGTTTGACATTCCTAGATCATGTAAAACCAAAGATATGATAGTTTTAATTTAATAGTACAGTAATGAAGCTCTCCGTGTAATTTCACACATAGTTTGTTTTGACAAGTTGCAGCTAAGAAGGGAAAAAAGCCTATAAATATACATGTTTTTGTGACTTTTTTGTATATTTTGTAAATTTTTACCTTTTTATATATTCATATTTATATCCTATGTTTACATTTCCAAGTTCCAAAACAGTTCATTGAGCATATTTGTGGTTTTTATTGTAGTAAATAGAATTTTTCAACTCGGATTTCATGGTTTTTGGGCTCAATATGTTGATAAAGTAGGTTATAGCTCAGACCCCAGAGGGTTAAATAAGGAGCTGATCACTTTCTTCCATGGCTGCAGTAGATACACAGCTAACAAGATGAGGAGATCCAGTATCACATCCTGTCAGAATTCTTGGAGGGTCCTCATCCACAGTCTGCTTTGTCAGGACGTGTATATCTCTCCCAGCATGCACCAGGGTCAACATCCCATCCCAAGCAGCCATCTCTGATATTTATGACTCGACAGCGAGCGTCCTGCAGGGCCGTGATTCCCAGTGTCAGAAAATGTTTTGCAGCGGTGCTTAAAGAAACAAATAGCAGCCACGGCGACATTATTAATCTGGACACGCTGGCACGGGCCGATACGTCTCTGCCTGCTGGTTGATGCATTGGAATGAGCAGAACACAGAGATGGACTTTCTCATTGGCGTCTTGTTTGATGAATAAAACATCAGAGCGGGTCGGGACTGAATTGAATTTTTGAATACAAGAGCAGGAATGGTTATGGATCACAGGACTTATTACAATCTGTGACCCTCTGCAGAAAATGTTTTAAAGACAGTCAGCTGTTTTAGGCCACTTCCTGCATACTTTTAGTATGAGAGACCTCGTGGTTGTTTGTAATCGTGTGACGAATCCTAATCATCAGCGATTATCCTGCAGATCGAAATAAACTCTGATAAACTGTTTGTCTCTTAGAGAGGAAAACACATTCTTACAGTACATCTCATCATTATCGCATGCCAACTGAAAGTAGAAAAACAACTACTAAAACACAAAACTTGACCATAAAGAGATGTAAAACAACTACAAAGAGACATAAGATGGCCACAAAGAGAACAAAAACAATAACAAAAAGATATAAATTGAACCACAAAAAATGCAAAATGACCACAAAATGACCACAAAGAGACACAAAATAACCACAGAGATGCAAAATTACCACAAAATATGCAAAATTACCACAAAAAGATGCGAAATGACCACAAAATAACCACAGAGATGCAAAATTACCATAAAAGATGCAAAATTACCACAAAATGACCACAGAGATGCAAAATTACCACAAAAGATGCAAAATTACCACAAAATGATCACAAAGTGACCATAAATAGACAAAAAATGACCACAAATCGACATAAAATGACCACAAAGTTACAAAAAAACTATAAAAAGACTAAAAACAACACAAGAGACACAAAAAGATGAAATTGAAAGTAGAAAAAAGGGCACAAAATCATTGCATCTATTCCCAGATGTATTGTGTGTGTGTGTGTAAATGCTTCTCAGCTGATAAACCGTGACTCAGTCTGATGTGAACAACTTCACATGCAGCGCCAGATTTCCTCCTCTATGCTTATAAATTATGTTTGTAAATGGCGAATCGGGATGCTAGTTTGTTCAGCACTGAAATGATGAGGACGCTGTGTGTGTGTGTGTGTGTGTGTGTGTGTGTGTGTGTGTGTGTAGTGTGTGTGTGTGAGGCCAGTGCTGCATTATGAAGAGCCACCAGTCACCACAAATTACATTTCAACTTGTAAATTGCATACTACATCCGGACAACAGCAGTTAGTTTCAGTGGTGAGAGTGAATGCAAAGCACAGCAGAGATTGCCTTTTGTAGGAGCATTTACCTATATGAACCATTTATTTCCTGTGAAAAATGTCCACGCTTTGATTTCACCCTTGCCTGTTGCTAGTGGTGAGACTGCATTGCCTGGCTCATCTATCCTGGTGATAAACTATCTGTCACCGGGCGGCGCGGCTCCATGCAAGCTCAACGAACGGACTCACGTACGGCTCGGCCTTTTGAGAAACACTGACTTGATGTGTCTATTAGGCTGCTTTAAAAAAGGCAGCAGTTGGTGTTCATTTTTGTTGGAATCAGCATAAACATGTCCATAAGGAGAATTTTATTCAAAATGCCTCAGTGATTAGATTTATTTTCAGGAGATGAGCTGCATGTTCTCTCAGTGGCCACTTTATTAGGTACACCTGTTAAAGTCTGTAATGTTCAGCTTTTATCAGCTTTTATTTGCTTATTAACTCTATGGAGTCTTGGGCTATTTTGTCCATTTTTTAATCCTTTTTGTGTCTTTTTTGTTCATTTTGTGTCTTTTGTTAGCCTGGCTAACACCAGACCAAATCTCATTGGAGATTAGGTCTGGACACCTTCAATGCTTTTTTCCGTAGAGGAGGTGTGGTTTACGATCCTCCAGAGCCGTTTATTGGGCGCTTAGAATGTCTATCAAAGCGTCTGTAGGTAGCTCTTAGCCAGTCGTATCAGTTATACCAGATGACGTAGTAGAGCAACAGAAATGGATGTTTGTTGTGTGTGTGTCTGTGAGAGAGTGTTGTTTGCTGCGTTGCTTCTCCAGTTCTCGCTTTCTGCAAGATTATTTATTTTCACGCTTTATTCCCCCTCATGTCATTCAGCCACACACATCCACTGATTTTATGGGCAATAAACAAGCTGCTGCGGGTCTCTCGGCGGCCCCGCTGTCCCCCGGCTCGGAGCGAGATCACCGGTGGTGACCGGCGGTCTCGGTGGCTCGGCGCAACGAGCCGCCGAGACCGCCGGTGCGGCGCTAATAGCCCCGCTACCGGTGATCTGGCTACCAGCCGGGGGACAGCGGAGCTGCCGAGAGACCTTTCGCCTTTCAACTTTCGCTCTAAACTATTTAAAACACCATCTACAGCTAAAGAGAGTTTCGCGTCTGCTGCAGCCATGTTGGATCCGGAAAACTACAAGCTTCCAAGTGCCGAGTAGTACGCGTCATCGTCTTGCCGTCCCTCCCCGCTCTGTGATTGGATCCCTAAAACAGGGCCAAGATCTCCCTCTAGTTTCCAGACCGTCTGGAGGTTCGAAATTAAATTTGAGCGCGCAAGGCAGTCTGGGTATACCCAGGCTAGTCTTTTGTTGTCTTTTTTGTTCATTTTGTGTATTTTTAGTCATTTTGTGTCTTCTGTGGGGTTTTTTTTGGTCATTTTGTCTTCTCATTTTGTGTCTTTTTGAATCTTTGTTTTTACTTTCAAAACACTATCATGCTCAATAAAGAATTTGAAATGTTGCAAATGTGAACAAAGGTTGCAAATATAACATATAAGAGGGTTACATCCAGTTCTATCACTTTATACTAAATATATTTGACCTTGACTCCTTACAGAGGGTTAAAACATATAATTTAAAAAGAACATTAAAGGCATTGCTATTTTATGACAGAATAGTTGCATTGGATTGCATTAGATTGTACAGGTGTACCTAATAAAGTGGCCACTGGGCGTATGCTGTAGTCCAAAGAGTGATGAAACGCACAAGATTAAAGCCTCGTTCTCCACAGACGCTGAGCCATCACAAAGCTCCTCTCTCTCTCACTCCAGACTGTCCTTTGGTCCGTGATAAAGCCCAGAAAAGGCTTCATAGATTTACCTACTTTCAGAAGAAATGCGCTTGGATCAGAAAAAAAAAAGCCTAATTCATCAGCTCTTTTTTACACCCCTCTGTTCTGTAAATTACAGACAACCCGTCTGACTCAATTAATTCTGCCGAGGGAGAAGGTTTAACAGTGAAAATGTGGGGTCAAATGAGGTGCAAATTACCTTAAAATTAGCTTGTCCCACAATATGCACCTGAAGACACAAAATAACCACCAAAAGATGCAAAATGACCACAGAGACACAAAACGACCACAAAATACCCACAAAGAGACACAAAACAACTACTAAAAGACAGAAATGACCACAAAGAGATACAAAACAACTACAAAAAAGGGGCGCAAAACAACAACAGACAAAAAAACTACAGAAAGACCAAAACAAAGTGACACAAGACAGCTACAGAGAGACTTAAAATGACCACAAAGAGACGCAAAATGACCACGAAGTGACAATACGACTACAATGAGACTAAAAATGACCACAAAAAGACACGCAATGACCAGAAAGAGACACAAGACACTTGCCGCCGAGGGAGAAAGCTTAACAGTGAAAATGTGGGGTCAAATGCAGTGCAAATTACCTTAAAATTAGCTCGTCCCACAATATGCACCCGACAAAAGAAGAGCCTGAGGACACAAGATGACCACAAAATGATGCAAAATGACCACAAAAGGTGCAAAATGACCACAAAGAGACACACAATGACCACAAAATGACCACAAAGTGACAGAACCACTACAAAGAGACTAAAAATGACAACTGATAACAACTAACAAAATGATAACAACAAACAAAAAATCTACAAAAAGACCAAAACAAAGTGACACAAAACAGCTACAGAGAGACATAAAATGACCACAAAGAAACGCAAAATAACCACAAAGTGACGCAAAGTGACCCCAAAGAGACGCAAAATGACCACAAAGTGACAAAACAACTACAAAAGACTTAAAATTTGCACAAAAAATGACATAAAATGATCACAAAAAGACACAAAATTACCAGAAAGAGACACAAGACACATGCTGCCGACAGTGAAAATGTGGGGCCAAATGCTGTGCAAATGACCTTAAAATTAGCTCATTCCACAATCTGCACCTGACAAAAGAAGAGCCTGAGGAGCTCCATGTGTCAGATGTTAATAAGTGCTTATTGCCTGTCTAGGTGCTGCGCGGCTTTCACAGGAAATTATCAAATTCTTGTCAAGTTTTTTTGCCTGCTACTTTTATTTTGAAAATGATTATTCTGACGCCAGAAAGAAGGAGACGGAGGGACGGAGAGAGGAAGATCTGTGTTTAAGGCTCATCAAGAGTTCATTAGACATCAGAGACATTGTCAGGAAAGTCGATGACACTGATGGTCCACATTGAATACACTGATTGTGTCCTGGGGCAACTTTTGGACTGCAGACTGACAATAACCCTCTAAGGACGAGCAGAGGTCTTTGGGAGGAGCTGCCGGGTTGTGACTTGTAATTAAAGACCACTATTGAATCCGATCAGACCTTTATTTTCCCGTTCCTGCTTCCAGATGCATTAGTTGAATAGTGCTGTGCAGGCTCTTTGGTAATGGCCAACTCATAGGCCCCATCTATCTTATTTATCCGGAGAAAACACTGTGTTTACACTTTAGCTTTTATCTTGCTTATGTAAACATTATGTAAACACACTTTTCTAAACTTCCTGTGCACCAACACACCTCAGTCATCATGGAAAGGCAAACTCCAGCAGTGATTTATAGCTTAAAAACTTAAAATCAAACATGAAAGGTTTTTTTTATTGACTTTGGAAATAGTTGAACTCATGGTCCACTGACTGGCTTTGTCCATCCTGATCTTTCAGCTTTATCACACAGTGTTTATCAGCTGGTGGAGTTTGCTCAGTCATTGAGTAACTGAGCCACGTCCATCCACTGATGAAGTCAGTGTGATGGGGCTAAAAGCTGCTAAAGGGACATAAGATGCCTTGTTAACTCTATGGAGTCTTATAGGGCTATTTTGTCCATTTTTGAATCCTTTTAATGTCTTTTCGTGTCTTTTTTGTGTCTTTTTTTGGTCATTTTGTGTCTGTTGTTGTGTCTTTTTTAGTTATTTTGTGTCTCTTTTTTAGTAACTTTGTGTCTTTTTTTTTGGGTTATTTGTGTCTTCTCATTTTGTGTCTTTTTTTGTTGGTAGTTTTGTGTCTTTTTTGGCCATTTGTGTCTTTTTTGGTCATTTTGTGTCTTTTTAGGTCATTTTGTGTCTTTTTAAGTAATTGTGTGTCTTTTTTTAACTCATTTTGTGTCTCTTTTTGACCATTTTG